>NC_058407.1:60646406-60662790 GCF_002201575.2 Neomonachus schauinslandi | reverse complement strand
GGGGCCGGGGGCCGGGGGCCGGGGCGCGGGCGGGCGGCGGTGCGCCGGGCAGCGGGAAGCCGACCAGGGGGCGGGGCGCGGCCCGCGGTCACACTGCCGTCCCGCCCTCGCGCGTCCTGGGGCGCACGTTGCCCTCACACGCGGGCCGGGGACCTGGGCGGGAATTGGCGGCCGCACTCTGGCCTGGCCCGGGAGGGTGTGTGCGAGGGTTTTCCTTTTCTACTTCACTTCTGGGGAGACTGAGTTTCGATCTTCCAGCCCCACTCCTCGGCCCCCCTTTGGCTTCTCCCCTCATTTCTCCAGATCCCTCCGGGCGCACTCATATATGCCGCCTCTCCTCCCTCTCTCCTTCCACGGGCCTCACCCCTCCTCCGCGGCTGGGCTCCCAGCCTCTCATCCAACCACAGCTATTTCCAGGAAAGGGGAGTGTGGGTGGAGGGGTTTCTCCAAACAAACCCAAGGCTTCGGAGTGAGAGGGGGCCAGGCTGGGGGAGAGATTGACAGGTTCCGGAATGTCCCAGGCAGGAGGAGGGCGAGGGTCCTAGGGGGTCTGGCCATGTCTTCCAGCCCTGCCCCGGTGAGCTCCTTTTCCTCTCAACTCTGGCTCTCCCATCTCCATCTCACTTCGGAGGCGCCCCAGGGAGTGGGGAGAGAGACTCAAAGCCATGCTTCCCTGGCCACCCAACACAGGGGTTAGTCAGTCCCCCAGATGGAACTACCAGGTGAGGGGACCTTTCAGCCCCTCTGGGGCCAGCAGGTGTAGAAAGAAGAATGCCGAAGGGGTCCTGGTCAAGGTGCGTGCAACAGGAGCAGAGAAAGGCCACTCCAACCTACACATCCACCACAGTGCTCCTCCTCCCCGCAGCTTGGCTGCGAACTGGACCGGGCCAGACCCAGTTGCCCACACTGGCCAGGGGCCTGGAATGCCCTGGGACCCAGCCAGGGTTAATGGGATGGGAGTGGGTTGCAAAACCAGTGCCCCTCTCCAGTTACACGCTAGGGGCCCAAGCCTGGCCACAGAGCTACTTCCCTGGCCAAGGTACTCTGGGGACAGACTTCATGACCTGGAAGGAGGATTAGAGCTTCAAAGGCGAAGCCTCAGCCCAGGCCCATGCCAGGCAGGTCCAAAGAAGTGTCCCGAGTGGGCTCTCATAAGGGGGCTCATCTCAGAGAAGGCAGGATTAGACCAGTCCCTTGGGCATGAAGGAGGGAGAAGCAACTCTAAGGACCTGGTGGGAGAAGCCTGAGCTCTGGTACATTCAGTAAATGCCATGCAAATGAGGGGAGGCACATTTGCACATTCTTTCAAGTGACAGCTCCAGCCGGTCAAAGGGCTGCTGTCCAAGGCTTAGGGCTGAGGACCCCCTGGCCCTTAACCCCATATATTTTTGGAAGATTAGTTCCCCCCCGCCCCACTTCCAAGGCCCCAATCCACCTCCTTCCCTTGACTCCCGGGACAGGAAGTTGGCCATGTTCCCAGGAGGGAGGTAGGAGGCCCACGGAGGGGGGTGGAGTATGTGTTGGGAGGGGGGCCTCCTGTCCAGTCCTTAGGGCCTGGGACAGCTGCTGAGGAGGGAGAGCAGAGCTAGGAGAGCCATGAAGGTAGTACTCAGCCTGGGGCAGGGGTGGGGGGGGGGGGGGGGCCAGGGGAATGGCACGAGACGGGGCCCAGCCCTAGGGCCTGGGTGGAGGGCCAACATAGCAGGGCTGCGAAGAGGGGCTAGGGATCTGGGAGGTCTGGCTGGAAGAAGCCAAGGAACAGGGGTGCAAGGGAGTAGGGGGCTGGGCAACGGGACTGTCAGGCGCAGAGCTGCTGGGATGCTCTCAGGAGAAAGGCCTCAAATGTCCTGGGCTGGAGCAGGAGAATGGATCACTCCTGTGGGCAGAACAATCTTGTGGCTGAAATCAGGCCTTCCAGCGTGTATGGGAGGGAAGGGGGAGGCAGTGCGTGCTCTCCTTTTCCTACTTCACCACCAGTGAAACTGAGGCAGGAAGCTGGCGCTCCGTTTATTTTCCCTGCCCCTCAGGATACACTCCTGATTCTGGGCTGGCAGGAGCAGTGTGATTCCCAGCTCCCCCTTCCTCCCCACCCGAGGTCCCGAGAGCCTGAGAGTTCAGGCTGGGAGGCTGGCCTGGCCGGGGACACAGTGTTCCCCACTGGCCCTTGAGCCCTGCCCTGAGACCTAAATCCTCACCCTGCCCCCACCCCGCCCCACCGGGGGCTGGATCTCAGGATCCTTGCAGATCCCTGGATAGGGTGGATCCCAGGGCATGGGGCAGCTCCAGAGCCAGGGGGCTGGGGGGCCAAAGATCCTGGGCTGACACTCCCAGCAGGGTAGATCCTGGGAATCTGATCTCCTGGCCTCCCCCACATCCTCCCCCCCCCCCACTTCCTGGAGCAGCGACCTGCCCCTTTCCCGCCTGCACTCCCCTCCACTTCCAGGGCTGGGCTTCTCCTCACACCAGCCAGACAGTCTACCCTCCACCCAAGGGAAGCAGCTGCCTCCGCCAGGCCGCTTCCAGGAAGCCCCGGGCCGGGCCCCAGCATTGTTCAGGCCCGCAGTCGGCACCCCAGGCAGCCGGACGTCATGAAGTCCAGCGGCCCCGTGGAGAGGCTGCTCAGAGCCTTGGGGAGGAGGGACAGCAGCCGGGCCAGCAGCAGGGTAGGAGTGCCCACCGGCAGGGCCGAGGAGGGGCAGGGGAGGCGGTGTGGGCAGTGGGGGAGGGGACCAGCACTGGGCCAGACCCTCTTCCCCCTGCCCCGCATGCCCTCACTACTCTGCCTCTCCCCGGAGGGGCCGGGGCTGTTCTGTGAGCAGCAGAAGTTCGGATTAGAGCAGAACCTGGTGTCTACTTTGACTCCTCCAACTTCCCTGCCCTAATTCAGGCCAACCCTGGGGATCCTCGCCCCTACACCTGCACTCAGGTATATATACCGCAGGGTAGCACTTTTCCAGGTACAACCCCGGCACCCCGGAGCAGGGCTGAGAGATCAGGCCCCTTCCCTGAGCCAAGAAGTTTGGGGGAAATGGGGTGGAAGTGGCAAAGGGAGGGGGGCGGCGGCCAGGTCCCAAAAGTGCTTTAGACACTGGGGCTTTGCTTTCCCCTGACATCATCTGTGCATGCTGTTAATGCCAATGCACCCGGTTTTCCTAATGGGTCTGGCAAGGTTGGTCCAGAGAGTTCAGGTGGGGTTTAATCCAGCTGCTTCGGGACAGCCAAGAGACCAAAAGTGCTGCCTGGGTCCCCAGGATGGGGGGCCTGGAGGCCTATCACTCCATTTCCCCATATTTCCTCAGCCTTACCCCAAAAGCAGCAGCTCAGGGCAGCATGAGACAATATTATTGGGGTGGGGGGCGGGCAGGAACTTGAACTCCTGAGGGAGGAGAAACATGGGTAAAAGGGAGAGGAGGCATATGGTCCCTGGAGAGGATGAGTGAGGTGAACCCACAGTGGGAAGGATGGAACTGGGGGCCATGATGGGGCATCCCTGCCTCACTGCATTCTGGGTGGGGAGGGGCCCAACAGGGCATCTGGTCCACCTCCTCCCCCATCCCATGCTGGAGTCTCACTTGGACCTCCTCAAGTGACAGGGTGCTCACTACATCCACAAGTAGCAAGACAGCTGTTTCCCTCCATGTCATGCCTCTGTCTGCCTGTCCCTCCAACGTTACCACCCCCTCCTTACACAATTGCTGCCTGCCGCCTCAATGCACAATGAGTAAACATGTTGTTCTGACAGTAGGGGGAGGAGGGCATGTCAGCTGTCCGGAGCATGGGGACAGCGGGAGCCAGGGGAGTAGGACTGGCTGAGGCCACTCCTGTCACGTCAGTCTGGGTGTTGCGTGACTGACATCCTACATTCCTGTCTGGACCCCCTCCTGCTCACTCTCCACAGGGACCTTCATCTGGGGAGGCCATCTGGGAGGAGAAACGGGGAGCCCTTACAGAGGAAAGTCAGAGAGCACCCCCCAACCAGGAGGAAAGCCCTAGCGCTTGGGGAGGCAGTGACCGCAAGGGTTTCACACCCCAGGGCCATAGGAAGGGCCTGAGTGATTCCTCAGAGAAGAGGTGACCTGGCTGAGGTGACGCAAGGTGGCAGGTTCCACATACCATCAAGGACAGGCCCCACACCGGCCCAGAAACAGGTGTGGCCAAGTGTGTCTTAGGAGTGTGGGGGCTTTAGCAGGACTGAGGAAGAAAGAAACCAGTGCAGTGCCAGGACCCTGGCCCAGTCCGAGACGGGCCCGCTGAGAACTGACACCTCTCTGTCGGCGTGTCCCTCCACCCATAGCCTAGGAAAGCTGAGCCACATAGCTTCCGGGAGAAGGTCTTCCGGAAGAAGCCGCCAGTCTGTGCAGTGTGTAAGGTGACCATCGATGGGACTGGCGTCTCATGCAGAGGTGAGGTGCCCCGTCGTGTGGCTGAGAGCCTCCGCCCAGCACCACCGTGCACACAACTCCAGCGGGCAGACTCACGCAAATCGTAATGAGCCCGCTGCCCCTGGACTGGGCAACACGGGAGCCGAGAGGCAGCTGCCTCCCCTCCAAACAGCCCTTGCTCCCGGTGACAGACACTTCCCACCCCCCACCCCCGCAACCCAGGAGACCCACTACTCCCCACCCTCCCTTCCTCCTCACCCCCACCCACCCAAGGACGTAGCCCTGGCTCGCTCCCTCCCTGGCCTGGGCAGTACTACCCCCTGCCATATGCTTCCCTTGAACTGCCTCTGCGCCCCCCCACCCCACTCCATCTCAACACACTCTTGGAAGTCCCAAGATCTGCTCCCAGGGCCTGGGGAAATGGGGGGAGGACTACCCCTTCCACTGCCCCCAAAAGGCCCCTGCTGACCTCTCTCTTCTCCGCACCATCCCTCTCTAGTTTGCAAGGTGGCAACACACAGAAAATGTGAAGCAAAGGTGGGTGCTTGATTGGGGGAGGGGGACTAGAGTCCCTTGCTCTGAAACAGGCTTCTCCAGCCACACTGGCATCAACCCTCCACCCCTCTCATCACTGGGGAACCCCTGCTGGGGTGGGAGAGAGTGCTGTACTGGGCCCTTTAAGAACCACCCTACTCCACCCCCTGGAGGGCTGGCCCAGGCCCGTGGACAGGAGACAGCGTTTGTCTTGGTGCTGTGCCCAGGCTGCAGCTGGCGAGAGGGTGGGGGTGGGGAAGAGGAGGAGAATGAGGAGGAGGAAGGGTGGGGTGGGTGGGTGGGGGGAGCAGGATTTCAAAGACTGGGCAGCCGGATGGGCTGTGCCTTCCCTCTGGGGAAGGGTCCTCAGGATGCCTGGGTGGGTCTCGTCCTGGGCCCTGGAAAAGGCCCGGCAGAAGGTACAAGATAATGCCACTGTCCACTGGGGACCTGAGACAGCCCCATCTCTGAGGAGGTTCCCTGGTCCTCCTTCTGCAGTGCAGGGGGTCCCAGGGCTTGAAGTTGGCCTGGGGGAGCTGTGTACTCAGGGGCGGGGTCTCCCGGTGAAAGAGGCCAGTGTCCGTTCCTGGCCATGGCCTGCCTACATTGCTCTATATATAACTCCTGCCCCGCAGCTGGATGAATGGGGGTCTGTGTGGGCAGGGGGCTGGGAGCCAAGAGCAACAAGTGGGGGGCCCAGGGGTGGGGGACCGAGAGGCCAGAGGGGAGGCTCCCTTAAATAGAGGAACCTCCGCTGGAGTGTGCGCCCATCTTCTGAAAGCCCCTCCACCTTGCTGAAGCTGAGGGGTAGCCCCATCCTCAAACCCAGGAGGGTCCATTGCCCCAGGAGCTCCAGTCCCTCACTCGGTCT
This sequence comes from Neomonachus schauinslandi, assembly GCF_002201575.2. NCBI lineage: Eukaryota > Metazoa > Chordata > Mammalia > Carnivora > Phocidae > Neomonachus > Neomonachus schauinslandi. Next base: position 60,657,003 of record NC_058407.1, on the reverse strand, counting down.
CCTTCCAGGTGACTTCGTCCTGTCAGGCCTTGCCTCCCGCGGAGCTGGTGAGTGTGCTCTGAGATGCAGTGGGGGAGGCAAGGAACCTGGCTGAGATGTCCAAAGGTCTGGTGGCCACAGAGAGGGCCCCCAGGAGGTTACCTTGAATGGACTGCTCTGGGTGTTGGTAATCCTGAGGGAGAGGGGAAAAAATGAGCCCTCTGCTCTTCTTGCCCTTGGGCCTGCTGGGGGTTAGGACTCCTCTCCCCTCGCCCAGTCCAGCCCCTACAGGGACACTGGCGTGCCCTCTCCACCATCCCCAGGCACAGACTGGTCCCTGCCCCCGCCCTAACCCCTCCCTTTTCCTTCTCCATCTCCCTCTAGCGGAGAAACACGGCCCCTGTGAGGCGCATAGAGCACCTGGTAAGTGATGCTGGAGGAGGGGGCGAAGCAGGTAGCTCTGGGAGTACGGACCTAGGTTTCGTCTGAGGACAAAAGTTCAGGGGACTCTGGAGCGGGGTGCCTAGACTGGGGGGCACCAGTCTCATCCACCTCTCATCCACCAGGGATCCACCAAGTCTCTTAACCACTCAAAGCAGCGCAGCACTCTGCCCAGGTAAGTGAGGGCGCCGGGGTGGCCCCCCACCTCAGCCCTGCGCAGCGCCCCCCAGCAAAGCTCTCCGGGGCAGCCCCCCGCCCGCCAGCGGCCCCACCTACCCTGGGGACCCAGAGGCCTCGCCCTCCGCTCCCACCGGCCCCCCCGGGAGCCCCGCCCCCGTGCCTGACGCAGGCTTCGCCCCCTCCCAGGAGCTTCAGCCTGGACCCGCTTATGGAGCGCCGCTGGGACTTGGACCTCACTTACGTGACGGAGCGGATCCTGGCCGCCGCCTTCCCCACGCGGCCCGACGAGCAGCGACACCGGGGACACCTGCGCGAGCTGGCTCACGTGCTGCAATCCAAGCACCGCGACAAGTACCTGGTGAGGGGCGAGGCCTTCCACTGTCAGCCAGTGACAGGGCTGGGAGACCCAGATGGGCGGAGCTGCTCCCTGACGCCAATCTCGCAGAGGCGCGGCCCCCCAGGAGGCGGGGCCCGGGGGCGGGGCCGCGGGAGCCGATCGGGAACGCTCCCTCTGGGCTGTCAGGGCTAGGCCGGGCCCGTAGCGACCTCCTCGTTTGGGAGAAAGACTTTGCTTAGGGTCACGGCAGGGGACAGCCCCTCGCTTCTTGAGGTCACTTCCGTCTAAAACCCCCCTTTACTTGCAGCTCTTCAACCTTTCAGAGAAAAGACATGACCTGACCCGCCTGAACCCCAAGGTAGGAGGGGATTAAAGCCATTAAACTGAACCACCCCCACCCTAGAAGCCCCCAGCCTCCTCGTTATTAATAGTAGCGATGGGCATCTACTTCACTCTTAAGCACTTTCCCAGATGACTTATTACTTGAGACACCAAAGCATGGTGCAGGAGACATCAACCCATTGTACTGGTGAGGAAAGTGTTGAGGCTGGTTGTCTTGGACAACCAACAGTCCCTTGACCTTGGCCCCGACCGACCCCTACACCTGGTCCCTTTTCCATCCCCACCCATCTCTCTTCGCTTGTGGCCCCCACCGTCACCCCCCCTCCAGGTCCAGGACTTCGGCTGGCCTGAGCTGCATGCGCCCCCCCTGGACAAGCTGTGTTCCATCTGCAAAGCCATGGAGACGTGGCTCAGTGCTGACCCACAGCATGTGGTCGTACTGTACTGCAAGGTGGGCTGGGACCTCGGGTTCACAGGGCTGGGGTGCCCTCAGCCTGGGGCCCCAGCTGGCCCTCCATTCCTCTCTCTCTATCCTCAGGGGAGCAAGGGCAAGCTTGGGGTCATCGTCTCTGCCTACATGCACTACAGCAAGATCTCTGCAGGGTGAGGCTCCCTGGCCCCTGACTGGCCCCTCCCCCAGTGACCTTGCCTCCAGTTGGCCTCGAGGAGCCCATCTCCCTTGAAGCCCACCTCTGTGTTCAGAGAGCCATTTACTATCAACTTGGCCTTTCCACCTCCTTTTTCTCACTTGTACTTCACCACGGTTCCCTGCAGAGGATTTGTATCAGATCCCTAGGGTTGATGGAGCAAAGTGCCACCAACTAAGTGGCTTAAGACCACAGAAATTAGTTGCCTCGGTTCTGGAGGCTAGGAGTCTAAACCCGAGGTGTCAGCAGGGCTGCACCCCCACTCAGACTCTGGGTAGAACCCTTCCTCTAGCTTCTGGTGGTGACCAGCCATCCTTGGTGTCCCTCAGCTTGCCGCTGCATCACTCCAGCTCCGCCTCGGTCGTCACGTGGCTTTCTTCCTGTGTGTGTGTCTGTCTGTCTCTTCTCTTCTTCTAAGGACACCAATCATATTGGATTAAGGGCTCATCCCTACTCCAGTATAACATCTTAACTAATTCCATCTGCAACGACTCTATTTCCAAATAAGGTCACATTCAGAGGTACATATCTTTTGGGGAGACACAATTCAACCCATAACATGGTCTTATTGCCCCATTTTACAGCGGAGGAAACTAAAAACTCAGGGACCACGGGCCTGAGGTCCAACAACTAGTGAAGTGACTGTCTGTGGGGTTTTTAGTCCTCTTCATCACCACTCTGGGCTTCCTCTAGACTCAGGGGGATCACACGTCTCCTCCCTCCCCTGGGGATTAGGGGCGGGAGGCCTGGATGGATACCAGGCCCTGATCCCCCACACTGGCCCTGTGGTCCCCAGGGCGGACCAGGCACTGGCCACACTAACCATGAGGAAGTTCTGCGAGGACAAGGTGGCCGCGGAGCTGCAGCCCTCCCAGCGCCGGTGAGCAGCCCTGGGTGGGGATGGGCCGCAGGAGCGGCTCCCTCCATGGCCGCCAAGGCCAAGATTCTCTCGTTCATACAGCACACCTTAATGGAGCACCTTCTGTGTGCCAGGCACTGGGCCAAATGCTGAGAATTCAGAACAAACCAGATCCCTGCTCTCACGGAGCTTGTGATAAAGAGAGACTGACAGGACAGTCAGAGCCCATCTCTATCATGTGAAGCAGAGATCTGGGGGGAAGAGCATTCTAGGCAGAGGGGCCAGCAAGTACCAATCTCAGAGACAGCAAGAGGGACTGAGGTTAGATGTGAGGAAGAATTTTCCGGTGAGCTGTAAGATGGGAGGGAAGTGCTAAGAAGGGCAGGCCTTCCGGGGGGCATAGTAGAAATGATACAAAGGGGCCCCCAGAGGAAGGGGCTTATGTTCTCACCGACACTCGCCCCACCAGATACATCAGCTACTTCAGTGGCCTCCTGTCTGGCTCCATCAGAATGAACAGCAGCCCTCTCTTCCTGCACTACGTCCTCGTGCCCGTGCTGCCAGCCTTTGAACCGGGCACGGGTGAGTCTGCCGGGATGGGCTCCACAGGGAGGGCTGTCCCCCACCCCCTCCATTCAGCGCGCCTCACGTGCCTTCTCCTTCCTGCGCCTCCAGGCTTCCAGCCGTTCCTCAAGATCTACCAGTCCATGCAGCTGGTCTACACATCTGGAATCTAGTGAGTGCTCTCTTCCCAGGCCCCTGCTCCTTGCAGTCCTGTTCCTCCAGCCTCCCCAGACACCTGGGCCTCCCGCTCCTGCCACTGTACCCAGAAATGTATGCCGTCATGGTGTCCGTCTTACAGACGGAGAGGCTGATGCTCAGCTAAAGGCCTCTCACTCAGGGCTCAGACTCCAGTCTCCTAACTCCCTCCTGACCCTTGCTATCCTACCTACCCCCACCCCAGCCCAAGTGCCTCTGGTTCAGCCTCTGCCTCATCCTCTCTTCCTCAGTCACATTGCAGGCCCTGGGCCCCAGCAGCTTTGCATCAGCCTGGAGCCAGCCCTCCTCCTCAAAGGCGATGTCATGGTGAGGGGGGATCCTGGGAAGGGGGGTGCAAGGGGTATGGTGTATCCCACCAGCTGCACAGTCTGTGGTGAGTCATCAGTTCAAGGCAGACTGGAGGGCAGTCCCCGGGCAGGGGAAGTCACCTTGAGGTGAGGCCCGGCAGAGCTGTGGCCAGACAGTCTGCAGGGTGGAAGCACAGAGGAGGCGTAAGTAGACAGGAGGGCCTGGCACCCGGTCTCCCTTCCCTCATCCAGGTGACCTGCTATCACAAGGGTGGCCGGGGGACAGACCGGACCCTGGTGTTCCGAGTTCAGTTCCACACGTGCACCATCCACGGGCCGCGGCTCACTTTCCCCAAGGACCAGCTGGACGAGGCCTGGGCTGGTGAGTTGGAGACAGATGCGGTGGCTGGAGCCCAGGTGAGGGCGGGCAGGGGGCCGGGCTCCTCACTGTCCACTCCCCGCAGATGAGAGGTTCCCCTTCCAAGCCTCAGTGGAGTTCGTCTTCTCCTCCGGCCCAGAAAAGATCAAAGGTAAGAGCCAAACCTTGGGGGAGGACTAAAGGTTGTGTCCCTGCTCCCCAACACCTGGGTGGCCCTTCGGCAGGAAACACCCCACGGAATGAGCCTTCAGTCTCTGTTGACTACAACACCGCGGAGCCCGCCGTGCGCTGGGACTCCTACGAGAACTTCAATCAGCACCATGAGGACAGTGTGGACGGTGCGTGGGGCAGGCCCAGGGGTGGTGGGAGGTGTAGGTTTGGGGGGGCACACTCCTTCCTCCCAGGCAGAATCCCCCTCCCGAGAAACACCCCTGAGCCGCAGTCTCCTGCACTGTCCCCTCTCATTAACTCTCTCTCTCTCCCCCTTCTCCCTGCTTGCCCTCCCTCCCTGGTCCTCTCCCCACTCAGGCTCCCCGACCCACACCCGGGGACCTCTGGATGGCAGTCCTTATGCCCAGGTGCAGCGGACCCCCCGCCAGACCCCGCCAGCGCCCTCTCCAGAGCCACCTCCACCCCCCATGCTCTCTGTCAGCAGCGACTCTGGCCATTCGTCCACGCTGACCACGGAGCCCGCTGCCGAGTCCCCTGGGCGGCCGCCCCCGACGGCTGCCGAGCGGCAGGAGCTAGATCGCCTCCTGGGAGGCTGTGGAGTGGCCGGTGGGGGCCGGGGAGCTGGCCGTGAGACGGCCATCCTAGATGACGAGGAGCAGCCCCCCGTGGGCGGAGGCCCGCACCTCGGAATGTACTCGGGCCACAGACCTGGCCTCAGCCGCCACTGCTCCTGCCGCCAGGGCTACCGGGAGCCCTGCGGGGTCCCCAACGGGGGCTACTACCGGCCGGAGGGAACCCTGGAGAGGCGGCGGCTGGCCTATGGGGGCTACGAGGGGCACCCCCCGGGCTACGCCGAGGCCTCTGTGGAGAAGAGGCGCCTCTGCCGATCACTGTCTGAGGGGCCGTATCCTTACCCCCCCGAGCTGGGGAAACCAGCCAATGCGGACTTCGGCTACCGGGCCCCGGGCTACCGGGAGGTGGTGATCCTGGAGGACGCGGGGCTGCCTGCGCTCTGCCCGTGCCCCGCCTGTGAGAAGCTGGCGCTGCCCACTGCCGCCCTATATGGGCTGCGGCTGGAGAGGGAGGCCGGAGAGGGGTGGGCGGGCGAGGCCGGCAAGCCTCTCCTGCACCAGGTGCGGCCCGGGCACCCACTGCCCCTGCTGGTGCCTGCCTGCGGGCATCACCATGGCCCGCTGCCCGACTACAGCTGCCTGAAGCCGCCCAAGGCAGGCGAGGACGGGCACGAGGCCTGCTCCTATGGCGTGTGCCCCGAGGGCAGGTATGGGCACCCAGGGTACCCTGCCCTGGTGACCTACAGCTACGGAGGAGCAGTTCCCAGTTACTGCCCGGCGTACGGCCGGGTGCCCCATAGCTGTGGCTCTCCGGCCGAGGGCAGAGGGTACTCCAGTTCTGGCGCCCACTCCCCACGGGCCGGCTCCATATCCCCGGGCAGCCCGCCCTACCCACAGTCCAGGAAGCTGAGCTACGAGATCCCTGCGGAGGAGGGAGGGGACAGGTACCCGATGCCGGGGCACCTGGCCCCAGCGGGACCCTTGGCATCTGCAGGTGAGGGCGCTGGGGTGGGGAGTGCCTAGGGAAGAGGAGGGTTCTGGAAGATGGTGGGGAAGGTGCAGAGTGAGAGAGCGCTAAGCCGGACAGAAGGACTTCTGGCTCACAGCCCCTGTTCTCACCTTCCCCACAGAGTCACCTGAGCCAGCATCCTGGAGGGAGGGCCCGAGCAGGCACAGCACCCTGCCTCGGTCTCCCCGTGATGCTCCGTGCAGTGCCTCTTCTGACCTGTCTGGGCCCTCCACACCCCTGCACACCAGCAGCCCAGTGCAGGGCAAGGAAAGGTACGGGGTGGGGCTGGGGCTGTCCAGGGACCGAGGCAGCCTGCAAGCTGGGGGTGGGGGCGGCTCACACAGGGACTCTGCAGCCCTACTAACCTACTCACCACCGGCCCGCCCTCCCCAACTGCAGCACCCGACGGCAGGACACCACGTCCCCCACCTTGGTGCCCACTCAGAGACTAAGTCCTGGCGAGGCCTTGCCATCCACTCCCCAGGGAGGCGCTGAAAAGGCTCCCGAGCTGCCAGCAAGAAGCGGGCTGGAGCTTCCGGCCCCTAGCCCCTTCTCCTCCACCTCCCCGCCCAGGTCACCCAATGATTGGCCTCAGGAGAAGAGCCCGGGGAGCCGCTCGGACAGTGCCAGTCCGAGGGGCCCCGTGCCCACCTCGCTGCCTGGCCTCCGCCATGCCCCCTGGCAGGGCCTTCGAGATCCCCCAGATAGTCCGGATGGGTCCCCCCTCACTCCTGTGCCTACCCAGATGCCCTGGCTCGTGGCCAGCTCAGAGCCGCCCCAGAGCTCACCCACGCCTGCCTTCCCCGTGGCTGCCTCCTATGACATCAGTGGCCCGACCCAGCCCCCACTTCCGGAGAAACGCCACTTGCTGGGACCTGGGCAACAGCCAGGACCCTGGGGCTCAGAGCAGGCATCACCACCAGCCAGAGGCACCAGTCACCATGTCACCTTTGCACCTCTGCTCCCGGATAATGTCCCCCAATCCACAGGTATAAAGGCCTTGAGGAGGGTGGGACCCCCTTGTGAGAACCTGCCTCCCAAGGAGGGGCATGGCATGGGCACCGGGAAGCACTGGGGCCAAACTCGGTCCCTCCCTGTCCTAGAGCCCCCTGTGCACGAGAGCCAGAGCAATGTCAAGTTCGTCCAGGATACATCCAAGTTCTGGTACAAACCACACCTGTCCCGTGACCAAGGTGAGAAGCCAGCCTGCCCCTCCCCTCCCACCCTCCTGGACCCTGTGTTGGCTTAAGAACCCATCCTTGGGGCCTCCTCCCTGTCTCAGCAGGTTTACCTGGGCTGAGTCTCTCACTAGCAGGTGGTTCTGGGCTTTGGGCCCAAGGAGGTTTAGACTCAACACTGTCAATGCCCTTTTAACTCTAAAGTTCCATCCCCAGGTGCCCCAAAACACCACAGCCGTTAGGGTGAGAGGCCTAGGGAGCTTGGGTAGCAGAGGTAGAGAGGGGCTACGTGGGGCTCAATCAGCCACTGTGAAAACTCCCACCTCCTCCCAGCCATTGCTCTGCTGAAGGACAAGGATCCTGGGGCCTTCCTGATCAGGGACAGTCATTCATTCCAAGGAGCCTATGGGCTGGCCCTCAAAGTGGCCACACCTCCACCCAGCGCCCAGCCCTGGAAAGGTACAGAATGCCTAAATGAGGGAGAAGGGGAGTGGAGTCGGGGGAGGTACCAGAGGCAAGACAAGGTGGGGTGGGCCATGGCCCTTCTTGGTGGGGAGAGGCAGGAAGTGACCTCTCCAGCTCTGGAAAGAATCCCAGCAGGGGAGAAAGCTGGGACCTAGAATCTGATAAAGCCGTCCTCTCCCCTCCCCTCAGGGGACCCTTTGGAACAGCTGGTCCGCCATTTTCTCATTGAAACTGGGCCCAAAGGGGTGAAGATCAAGGGCTGTCCCAGTGAACCCTACTTTGGTGAGCAGCAGGGGCCGAGAAGGTTACAGTGGGTTGGTTTAGGGGGGGCCAAAGGGTCTCAGGAGGGTGGAGGGAGAGCTGGGGCTATCTGGGGGCACCTCATGGCTTCTCTCACCTCTCCCTGCAGGCAGCCTGTCCGCCCTGGTCTCCCAGCACTCCATCTCCCCACTGTCCCTGCCCTGCTGCCTGCGCATTCCCAGCAAAGGTGGGTGACTTGTGATCTGTCCTTCCACTTCTCCTCACCCACTGCACAGCCCAAGGCAGCATCCCCAGGTCCTGGCTCCCAGCCTGCCTTCCCTTGGAACAACAGAGTTCTCCAGTGCCTAGAGAATGGGGCTCCCTGCTGACCTTCCCTGTTGGCCCTCATTTCCCTCAGATCCTCTAGAGGAGACCCCAGAGGCCCCGGTGCCCGCCAACATGAGCACAGCAGCAGACCTCCTCCGTCAGGGTGCCGGTAGGGACCTCCCCCTCCCACCTCCCTCCCTCTGGGCACCAGGTGGGTGCCACCGGTGAGGGCAGGAGGCACTGAAAGGCCTGGAGGTGGGCGGGCCCTATTTGTAGTGGCGGTGGGAAGGGGTCTTCAGTCTAGGGACCCTAAAGTCATGAACATGAAAATCTTGGTGGGGGTGGGGGAAGGGCTTGTTAGCATGCAGATTCTTGGGCCCCTCCAGCATTTCTGACTGTAGATCTGGGGGAGTTGTAGAATCTGCCTTTTTAACAGGTGACCTGTGATTCCAACGACTTTTGAGCAGCGGTAGCGGGAGAAAGGGCAAGAGCTGGGCGTGTGGAGGGCTAGGGGAAGACAGATCTGGGTGCTGGCGAAGCCGGTGCTCTCCTCCAGCCCTCTCCTGCCTCCTAGCCTGCAGTGTGCTCTACCTGACCTCCGTGGAGACAGAGTCACTGACGGGCCCCCAGGCGGTGGCCCGGGCCAGCTCGGCAGCTCTGAGCTGCAGCCCCCAGCCCACCCCGGCCATCATCCACTTCAAGGTCTCGGCCCAGGGCATTACACTGACAGACAACCAAAGGAAGTGAGTATGTGCGCCGAACTCCCTGGGGGCCCTGGGGATCCCCGTTTCTGGCTGTGACCTTCCCCGTGATCCTCCTTGAAGGCTCTTCTTTCGCCGCCATTACCCAGTGAACAGCATCACCTTCTCCAGCACTGACCCTCAGGACCGGAGGTGAGCCTCCCTCCCGACCCTTGGCTCCCACAGCCCCATGCTCCCGTCAGGCCCTGCAGACCGGGCAGTCCCCTGCCCCAGCCCTCCTTCAGTAGCTGGACCCTGGGGGCATTTCTTCACGGTTCTTCTCTTTCTGCAGATGGGCCAACCCCGACGGGACCACCTCCAAGTAAGCCTCCCCAACAAGTCCCACCCCTTCCCTCCACGGGTCTGAGGCGCTGCCTTCCTCCCAAGCCCTGGCTCTGCAGTCTTTTTGTGGAACGGATGCTGAGCCCCCTCCCCACCCTGCCTTTGTACCCCTAGGATCTTTGGTTTCGTGGCCAAGAAGCCGGGAAGCCCCTGGGAGAACGTGTGTCACCTCTTTGCAGAGCTTGACCCAGATCAGCCTGCAAATGCCATTGTCACCTTTATCACCAAAGTCCTTCTGGGTCAGAGAAAGTGAAGGCCACAAGCTCAGAGCCCACGTCAACACCGCACACCTCTCAGCACCCCACAGTCCTCACTTCCCCGGCCTAGGCCCAGGAGACCCAGGAGCCAGCCCCCTCCCTTAGGACCGGGGAGTGGGCATCAGCCTGGGCCACTGCTCTCCTTCCCTGCCCCCAGCCTGTTAAAGCCAACTGGGTGGGCCCGCGAGATGACTTTGCACGTGAGCAGATGGCAGAGATGGGCGTGTGAAGGGTGAGGAAGCATCAGCAGGTGAACCCTGGAGGGGATGTGGACAGCCCCAGCTGCAGGACATCAGCCCTGGAGGGGAAACAGGGCCTGCCAGCTCCAACCAGCTGCAGGTCCCAGCCCAGCAGGAAGAAGGGGAAGAGGTATGGGGAGCAAGGCACTCCCTCCCCCGCCTCCCCCTCTGAGCAGAGAGATCAGAGTGGGATCACATGAATGGGGGGAAAAAAGAGTCTATTTTTGTCTAATAATAAAGAATTTCTATAACATTATTTTGGAGTTGAAGTCGAACCTTGTTCACGAGAAGGTCAAAGCCTTGTGTCTCCCAGGGGCATACCTGTGCTTCTTGGGGGCATCCCAGGCCCACAGCCAGGTCTACGGAACACACGCCATCCCCATCCTGGCCTCATACTGGTCCAAGTCCAAGCTGCCTCAGCTGCCCCCACCTCTACCCTGTCCCTGCCCTATGGACTGGAAAGGGTCCCCCTGTCCAGGCCGTACCGATAAATACAGAAACTTCATCTTTATTGGCTGTATAAACATCTCTGGGCTGTACATACATTTCATACATCGTAGTGGAGGGCCGAAAGGGGGGACCCCAACAACACAGCAGCTCACCCCCTTTCCCCAAGGCCCACCCACTCTGTGCAAACCAAGGCCAACAGCTCCTGCTCCCTCCCTCCCAGGAGAAGTCACTGTATGGGGAGGGGGTCAGGGGTCAAGGCTGTAGGAGACAGGAGGGCTTGGTGGGGGAGGACACATGTTAAGTGCTAGACTCCAACACTGAAGCGAAACAGGCAACTGGCACAGGCAGCAAGCTGGGGCCCGGGGGGGGGGGGTAG
>NC_058407.1:60519060-60646306 GCF_002201575.2 Neomonachus schauinslandi | reverse complement strand
GGGGGGGGGGGGGGGGGGGGGGGGGGGTAGTCAGGGAAGTGGAGAGAGGGGCCAAGCTGCCCTCAGGGTTCACAACCACAGCTCTGGGGTCTTGCCCTCACCATGGCAGGAGAGACCTGCTCTGGAGTCTCTGCCTACAGCCCGGGGAACTGGGGACAAGGGTGCCACCAGGTATCCCAAGGATGGCAAGGAGGGAACAGGAGCCAAGACCCCAGCCCCCCTCACCGAGTAGCCCCTCTCTCCCTCCATTAAACACATAATGGACACCCACCTAAGTGCGTACAGCTGCGGGGGGCCAGACTCAGACTCTGTGGGACTATGTGGTGCCTGAGCCGGCGGTGAGGGAGAAAGCGGGCTCTCAGGGGAAAGAACAGAGACCCTGGAATAGTATTCCTGGGACAGCAGTCAGTGGAAGGAGAGAGAAGGCCCGAGAGAGCCCCCCTAGCCCAGCCAGGGGGGATAACAGCAGCAACTGGTCCACACAATGAGGACAAAGAACAAAAAGAAGAGGCAAGGAGAAATACTATGGTAAACAGGGGAGGGGGCAGTCTCTACTCCACCCTCTGCAGAGCTTCATGCCCAAATAGCAGCTGAGACGGGTGCCCACTCCTCTCCACTCACATGGCCAGAGGGGAAAGGGGCGTGCGAGAGTCCACCAGCCAAAGCAAGTGGGACTCACCAATATAGCAACACCATTCTTTGGGCCTGCTCCTTTCCAACCAGGGACTTAGGCCCAGGACTGACTGATGATCGGGGTGGCACCAGGTCAGAAACGTGGGCACAGAGGGGCTTGGCAGGGGCCTGATCTGGGAGAGGCGGAGGGGCTACGTACTCCCTGGGGCCTGCTGGGTAAGCAAATCCTGGAAGGCAGGAACTGGGCATCTGGTTCTGCAAAGGGCGAGGAAAAGGAGACGGGGCAGGTCTAGGGGAGAAGCCCCTAGCCACTCAAGGGATGCAGATCCACTTTTACTTTCTCCCCACAGCTCAACATTCCAATGGTGGGGAAGAAACCCCCAGAAGGTACAACAGCATCCTTCTTCCCGATGATCTTGCCATTCCGAGTGAAGAAAACCTGGGGGTAGGGACACGGAGAGGAGAAGGCTGACTCTGGCCTCCTCTGATGATGCTAGAGCCACACAGGCCTGAACCGCAAGCATTCCCAACTCCGAGAACCGCCGGAGGGGAGAGACTCAGGGTGATGTGGGAAGTGACCACAAGAGGGCGTCTGGAAACCAGCTCCCCAGCACAGTCCAGGCAGCGTCCAGCACCTCGGAACACACCCACCACCGGGCTTTCCCCTCTTCCCAGCTCTGGGGCTCTGGCTACAGTCCTAGTCCTCACTAATGCCAGCCCCTGCCCAGGCCCAGGAACCCTAGTCCAACCCACACCCTCCCCCACTTACCACCACCTTCTTGCCCTCATGCTCTTGCTCAATCTCTTCCCCATCTTCTTCCTCTTCCTCTTCCTCCTCTTCCTCTTCTCCCTCCTGGTGCAGGTACATGACATTCCGGACGTTCCGGACGGCTCGGGCAGTTGGGGACAGGATCACTGTGTCACAACTGTCATCACTGTCACCTAGGAGGGCAGGAAACCTGAGCTCCTGTGGTGCTGCCCCCACCGTCTGCCCGAGCAGCCTGGCTGGCCACCCCCACCCCACTCACCCTCACTGTCCAGAATGTAGTCCCGGGGGAACATGATTCCACAGCCCATAATGTCCCCTTTATAACAGCGTGGCCCGAAGGGGTCCCCCACACCACTGCCATGGAAGATCTTCCCGTCATCTGTCAGGGGGGAGGGGAGAAGAGAAGACACACACTTGAAGGAGGGGCTGACACTCTACCCCACCCCTCCAGAGAGGCCCCTGTTTCAAGCAGAATGCTTGCCCACCTCCCTCTCTGGCCCCGAGTAAGGGAGGGGGTCAAGGTGAAACAAAAATGGAGAGACAAGTAGAAAGAGTCCCCAGATTTAAAAAAAAAGGAGAGAGACACAATGTCTGTTCACACAAGGAGCTGAGGGGCAGACTCCCTCAGGGAGCTGGCGGAAGAGGGGAGAAAGGCCAAGAAGGGGATGGGGGTGACACCAGGAGCTCACAGCAACTCCTTTCTTAAGAAAACCCTAAAGGAAGTCAAGCCGACCAAAAAAAGAAAGTGCAGAATCTGCAAGAAGGGCGCAGAGGGAGCCAACTCAGAGGCCTGGAATGTCCAGTTTGGGCCCAGATTCCCCCGCCCCTGTTCGGCTCCCCTTGCTTTTCAGGCTGGGAGGAAAAACACAGACAAGGAGAAAGCACTACCGGCCTAGGGAGGGGAGATGAGACGGCAGCAGGGGAAAAGGCTCTCCAGCCGGATGCGGGAGGGGAGACCATTTGCGGGGGTTCAGGAAAATGGATGTCCCTGTGCCTGTACGTGCCCCACAGCCCTGGCAGCCCTGACTCACCTGCATGATAAGCCACAGAGCCTCTGCTCCAGCCAGGGTGTCTGTTCTTGGGATAATCCTGCACCAAGAAGGAAAAAGAAAACCTATGGTTTTCTATGGAAAGAGGGCAGGAGAGGGCATCTGAACCTTCAATCTTCTTAGACAGATGGCTGCTCACACCCCTGCGGCCTCCCACACCCTTCAGGCACGGGGAAGCAGGGGAAGCAGGGAAGGTGACCACGGCACTTGGCTTTCACAGCCGGGGCTGCAGGCTGCCCCCACCCCACCTTTAGGCCCAGTGTGCGTGGTGCAGTCACGACCCTCTACCTGGTCCTAGGTCACGGGGGGAGTCTGTACCCTCCCACAGCAAACACATACAACCATATTCTGTCCCGGGTTAAGACCCTCCCACCACAGCCCACCCACCTGTCCCCATCCCAAGAGCCCCAAAGCTGAGCAGCTCCACAGGTAAAAAGCCAGCACGAGTGCCCACCTTCCGGGCCAGCCCCAAGGCGATGTAGCATTTCTCTCCAGGGTCCACGATCTCCACCTCAAAGTAGTGGCTACGGGTGCTCAGTGGGTGCCGGGCCTGGGCCAGCCCCACGTCAACGATGCTCTTGCCCTTGCCCAAGTACTCCAGCAGCTGTGGGGGAAGAGCCAAGGGCAGTGGGTGGTGCGGAGGGCAGACGGACACCTGCCCTAGAAACCTGGTCCCAAGGCACTCCAGACCAGTTTCTGGGTCTGACAAAACCTCTGGCTGAAAGGGAAAGGTTCCTAGAGGCGCACCGTGGGCACCAATGTTCCAAGCAGGCATGAGAGAATGGGGAGGACCGGCGGATCGCAAAGGTGGCGGCATGGGCCGGAGGACTGGCCCCGCACCCATCTGTCGCCTGAGCTGCAGATTCTCCTTGCTTTGGGGGAGAAGTGGGCAGCAGCCCAGGCGGCTGAGCACCATGGAGCACACTGGGGGGCTCTAAGCTATGGCCTCACTTCCCTGAATCACCCTGCTGGACGAGGCCTCCCCAGGGGCCCTGGGCGCAGAGAGAAGGAGCCATGAAGACTAGGCTGAGCGGACCCCTGGAGGGGCCTAATGGGGAGGACAGGAAGGGTGCAGAGGCTGGGTGCCAGCTCCAGATGTCTGAGGGAGGGGAGACGAGCTCAAAAACCAATTCTGCCTGGGATGGGACTACCATAATACCTCAAGGTCTGTTTTACTTGGCTTCAGACAGAGCGGGGTCAGGGAGGTGCCGAGGGGAGCCAGGGAACCCAGAACGACCAGCTCCACTCCTCTGCTTAATGTGAGGGCCGGGAACAGGCGGGCTGAACACATGAAGGCAAGCTTTCCTGTTCACAGCCCCTCACAGCTCTTGTAGAGCGCAGGGGTGTGTGGAGGTGGGGGGAGAGCGGAGGCGACTGATGGACTCTTGGGGCTCTTCAGCTCCACAATGGCCCTGCCTGGGCATGATGGGGCGGCAACCCCCAAGCTGGGAGGATTTATTTATCAGTTGTCATGGTAACAGTGGGGTTATGACTCAACCCCATCCCCTCTCCCCACCCTCAGCATCACCTGGGAGTCCTTAATCCCTTTTTAATTAGCCAAACTGCCCCTCAAGACTTTATTCTACCCTCCTGCCCCTCCAGCCCTGAAGAAAACACTGCCTGGGGACATCCTCCACTTATCCCTGGCAAGCCTTTGGATGCTGGCCTCTCACCCCCAAAGAACGCCTGCCTGAACAGGAAAGGAATTAGGCTCGCCTGCACCAGCGTGGAAGCCTGCGTGTGTCTCCGGCAGAAGCAGGGCCTGCATCACCACCTTATTCAGAGAGGAACCGGAGGGACTGGATCGCCTTCTCAGCCTTGGATCCCCAAAGCCCTGCCACCTCAAGTCCATTCTCCCCCCGCTCTCCAAAAGAGTCCTGCAGGCAGGGGGAGATGACCAGGGGAAAAGCCAGAGCCGCATGGGCAACCTCCGATATCCACACCCAGGCTCTTTCCATTTCCTCCAGCCACGACCCTATATGTGTCGGGTTATGCTGCCTCTTTCATATTTACACCCCTAGCCCAAGTCTTCTCTGTTAGCTCCCACTGCTTTCTTTCCTCAGAATGGGGTCCCTGGCAGGCCACCTTCTGATTTACTCATTAAGGCCCACACTGCTGGAATTCCCCTCACGGTCCTGTGTTCTCTGCTCAGCCTGGCTTCCTCCTCTGCATCTCCCTGCAAGCGGGAGGGGTGGTGCCTGGTGCACATCCGCTGGCGTACACTCCACCCAGTGCGAGCAGCCCCCGGCCCACCCTCTCCGGCCAGCATTGCAGAACTGGGTGGGGGACCCCACAGCTGCCCTTGACCCACTCCATCCAACTGGCCTCGGCGTAGGAAACACAGTGTTCTCCACTTCCAGAGCCAAGAGACAGATGCTCCAGATCCCGATCCTTGGGAAAAACCCATCCAACCATTCCCTCGGCCTCAGCCCTGCAGAGGGCAGCCACTGCAGTCTTGTCTGTGGATAGGGTGGGGACGCTCCCTCCAGCTAAAAAGGTCAGGAGGATGAGGCACACGACGGTGGAGCTCTGCCACCCACTCCCCGGCCGGCACACCACTCAGACAGCCGGCTGACAGCTGGGAGGCTAGGTCCCCGCAAATGCTGCCCTCCGCAAGAGAGAAACACCCGCCCCTCAGGGTGTAAGCCGCCCCAGTTCATCTGCTCCTGTCCAGTGAAGTCTCCCCGAGTGCTCAGAGCGAGTCCTCTGGAGCGTTCCCAGCACTTACAGGGGCAGGTGGGCACTATGGCCTCCCAGACAGATTGTAGCTTGAGTTCACTCCTCCCCTCCTGAGACGGGGCTATTGGCAACCGAGAGCAGATAGGAGGTTTAGCCCCTGAGTTGCCAGACTCTCAATGCTGGTCCCTCAACCTGTGCCTCAGAAGCCTCTCAGAAAGAGAATCACACAGACCTGGGTTCCGATCCTAATTCCTGTTACTTATTAGCCACTGACTTTGAGCAAGTGACTTTCGCTAGTGGTCAGTACCTGTTCTGCCTTCCCCTAAATCAGGAAATGGGAGTTAGACCAGAACATACCAACACATCAATACTCCCTAAACATTAACAGTCCCCCACAGCTACAAAAGACTAGACCTGCCAATCACAGAAGGAAACGACCCTTCATCTCAGCCCTTACCTCCAACTACAATGGCCCCTTAGGCTCCCAGAACTGGTCACAGTCCCCCCTAGGAGAGATAAGCACACCCCAGATTACTCTATCCCAACCCACCAGCTGTCCCCTTAGTGCTTCTCCTCCAACAATGCCCAATCAATAGGAATGCTCCCCTACATCTTTGGTGGGGGTAGGGCCACCCATTCCTTGGGGCTTTCAAGCCCCCGACTCCTGCACCTCCCCCCCCACACCCCCAGAGCCTTGGGAGGCCAAACAGGTGGACTCGAGGGCACAGAGCAGAGGCCACAGCACCAGGTGCAGAGAGCCTCTTGCACTCCAACCCCCCACTGCGCGTGCGCTTAGCGGTAGCGCCTTCCCCGCCTCTGCTCTCCTGCTGGTTCTCTCCTGCTGGTATCCACCCTCCTCCTCCTGCCAGCAGAGACCCTAATCCCTCTTGACAGGAGCAAGGGAGGGCTCAGTGCCTTGAGGGCCTAGAAGCAGCTGAAACAGGAACCCAGGACGCGCCACCGGCCAGCTCAGGCTCCAACACGGTCTCCTCCTGGGTTGGGTTGAGGGGGGGGGGAGGACCCCTGGAGGGTGGGGCCTCATTCACCCCTCTTTGTGTACCAAAGCTGTTGCCCCATCACTAAGGAGTTGTCAGAGGAGCTATGAGCAGGAAACAAAGACAGAATGAGTCTAATCCCCCAGCTTTACCCACTGCCCCCCACCCTCCACGCATGACTTCACTTTGCAAGGCCTGGGGGCAGGGATGAGGTGAGGGGCAACACCCCCATCCCTGAGCAAAGACAGCAGCCACTCTTCAACACCCTCAGAGCTCTGCAAAGGGGGGACTCTTTGGGAGGGGAAAGCTGAGGCCACAGGACGCAGGGGGAAGAATTCCATTCAAGAAAGAGCCAGGTCTGTATACAAACAACTGCTGAAGCTAGGTAGTGGGTAGATGGGTGCTCACTGTACCATTTTTTCAACTTTTCTGTATGTTGGAAATTGTTCATAATGTAATGTTAGAGCCAAAAAAAGGGGGTCAGGAATTTGTTCTTCTTGGTGGGAAGAACCAGTGTGAAGGGGAGAGAGAGGTAACTGAGACTCCAAACTGAGAGAGAGGCCTAGAAGGCAAACGGTCCCATGGCAGCCAGGTAAGCTCCCCTAGAAAGGCCAGGGCTAAGCGGGCTCATCAGGAGACTCGCAGGGCAAGTTGGAACCTAAGCCCAGAACTCCGGATTCATCTCATGAGAGGGGCCAGGAGGAGAGACGACGGGCTACAGGAGAGAGCTGGGGAAAAGGGCACAGCATGTATCCAGCAGTGGACAGGGCAGGGGCAACAGATCAAAGAATGAATATCTGGGCTTAGTTTTGCAGCTAATTCACTGTTTGACATTTGAATCGGTCTCTTTGCTTCTGTCTGGGGCTGTCTTTTCATCAGCCACACAACAAGAACAACTCTGGGAACACAAGGGCTGTCCCGATGATGAGGATGACTACGGGAGGGAGCTCCAAGCATCCTGGGTCTGGGCGCCAGGGATGCTACAGGTCCTGCATGGCAGGTAACGGTCTCCAGCTCCGCACTGGGAAGCCCTGGACCGGATGGCGTCAGAGCCTCTCCCAAACCTTTATGGTTCTAAAAGGCACTCTACTGGAAATATCACCCAAGGCAGGAGAAACAGGCTCCAACCCACAACAAGAGGTCTGAGGCCCCGTGGAAAGGCTCCCCACAGAGGGGATGGAAAACAGGAAGAGCAAAGAGGAGAAACAGCTGAGCCAGACATCTTTAGAAATGGGAGGTACAGGCGGGGCCCTAATGACCTCTCCCAGGCTCCTCCTGGGGAAACAACTCTGAGGGCTGGATCAGAAATACACTGGATGGTCAGAAGAGACAAGAGGGAGCAGGGCAAGAGACAAATGGGGATAGAAGAAACTGGGTAAGTCACCCTCATTTGGAAGATGGGGTAGAGGGCAAGAGGAGAAGAGAGGCAAATATCTATCAAGAGGCTCATGCCCCAGTCGGCCCCAGTGGAGAAGGTGCTCAGGGAAGAGTGTGCCCCACCCTGCCGGCAGTACCAGGCTGGGGTGAGGGTCTGAGAGAAGAGCCAAACTTCACGGCTTATGTCTAAGGAAGAAAAAATTCTCCAGCGTGTAACCTGAGGGCATTGGGGGAGGGCAGAGAGGAAGGAAAGCTATTTATAAATGTCTACAGGACTCTACATCAATTAGAAAAGATTGCCTGGAAGGAGCTGGGGGCAGAGTGGGGACAGGTCCAGGCAGGGAAAGGATGCCAGGAAAACACTCTTGAGGAGAGGTCGGGGATGAGAGCTGGAACATCGCCCTGGCTCAGTCCCAAGTTCAACTCTATAGCTGTTGTCAAAATGATGGTGGAAGGGGGGAAAGAAAGGAAAGAGATGAGGATCAAGGAGTGGGCATCTAAAGCCCCTGGCTTGCAGCCACCGCCATCCTCAAACCCCAGTGCCAGAGGGGGTGCAGAATGTCAGAAGCAGCAGGAGGGCACACACTCTGCCATTTTCCTTGGATTTGACTCACCTTGAACTCCAGGATGGGGGGAGCCTTGCTCATAATCCACTCCCAACCCCCACTGTTTCTGTTTTGCTATCAAAGGCTGAGTTAAAAACAGCCTGAGTTGGGGTGAGAAGGCCAGAGGGTGGAAAAAAAGATTGAGCCAGGAGCAAGAGGGCAGCCGAGGGACAAGTCGAAGTGGGAGGCCCCAGCAGCCCACTGGAGGTCAGGGCCAGACCCCTGACTCAGCAGCCATTCACTCCCAACCCAGCATGAGGCACAGAGGGTAGAGTTGAAGAATTTCCCTCTCCCAAGGTCCATATACTCCTCAAGAAAGTTTCAAATCCAGGGAGAGACCAGAGCAGGTACAACGGGAAGATATATAAAAAAGCAAGCTTTGGAGAGTCAAGGATTCTCACCGAATCTTCATCTGCCTATGTTCTTGTCCTCTATTAAAATGTAGGGAGAAGATAGAAGACGTTGACATTCACACTTACTACAAAGAGATCTCAGAACCTTCCCCCACAGGAGTGGGACTTGTGACCACACATGCCCCACAGTGAATGGAGAGCGTGGGCCCGCTGAACTGGGATCAGGCCAAAAGGGGGATCCAGGCATCCCACCTCCAAATGAGCCCCAGCCTCTCAAAGGCACGTGTGCAGGGCAGCAGAGGGTACCAAGTGCTGAAGGAACCAAAGAAGGCAAAGGAAAACCTAGTACTGTGCTGAGAGTAAAGCAACTAACCTGAGTTCTCAGGGCCGGGGAAGGGAAGAAAGACAATCAGCACTACGGAGAACACAGACCTGGATTCAAAGAATCATGTCAAGGCCCCAAATTCCCGTTTCCCAAAACCCTACAAGACACCGTCTTCATTCCCCATTCTAAGCAATTCAGACCCACTTATGTGGCCCACGGGTTTTCGGCGCAGCCCTCCCGGTCTGCCCACTCCCACCCAACCGCCTCTCACTCACAGTTCCGCAGACTCGGACATCGTGCAGCCGGCCCCACTCGTCCTCGTAACTGTCCACCATCATGACACTGTCATCCTCACGGCCCAGCTCGGCGTTGAGGTGCAGCCGCACCTCCTCACCCAGAGAGTGCATGCCCACTGCTGGGAACAGTCCATCTGGGGACATGGGCATGATGGTGGAGCCCACCTGCAGGGGAGGGAGGGAGGGCTGGAGGGAGGGAGCTGATGCCGAGCTCCCTTTTCCACAGCTCACCTAATTCTCACGAGGGTACTTTTGAGAAGATGCGATACATAATTATCACACACACTGACAGACAGAAAAACAGAGGCACCGAAAAGTTGAAGAAGTGGCTATAAGGACTCCTGGCCAAGCAAAGTATCCAGAGAGCTAGAAGGCAAACACACGTCTCTTGACCTGCTACCAAATGCTTCTGGCACGTGAGTGTGTTCTGGAGGAGGAAAGTGCAGAGGCACGGACGCTAAGGAAGGCCAAGCCCTGAGAAAGCCATCCTCCCGGGGTGGGAGAGGGAGCCGGATAGGAAAAGAAAGAGAGCTGGGGATCCCTCTCTTCTATTTGCTCTTCCCCATCCCTTCACCACTACTAGTCTCTCTCTGAAGAGGAAAGGAAAGAAGTGAAACAAGAAAATAACACACAGAAAGGACATATCCTCAAAGCCTTCAAGGCAAGGCTCCAAAGAGGACCTCCAGCTTATGCATCCAGGCCATAACCTCTCCCTCTCTTTTTCTGCTCAAAACCTTCCCCCACATCACCTGATCCTGTCCCCCACAATCTCTGCTCACCCCCCACTGCACTAACCTGCTCCTCTGCATCTATCATCTAGGCTAATGCCCCGGCTTCCCTGGGCAGGGGAAGTGGCTTCTCCTATATGCAGACTTTGGGAGAAGCTGAGGATGGCCTGAAGGAGGTGGGAACTAAGCCTAGGGGTCCCTGGGCAAGCCCCAGCCGGTAGGTTATTTTCATTCCCACAATTCCTTGGATGGCTTCAAGCCACTTAAATCCCACCCAGGATTTCCCACTCACCCGTTTCCCATTTTTGGTGAAGAAGATCTGGGCAGTCTGTACATCAAAGGACACAGGCTCAATGCCGCAGCCAATCCGGTCCCCGGAGTTGCACTTTGACCCAAACTGGCGGCCTTTGGCTCGGCCATTGTACAGCCTGTGGAAGGAGCGGCACAGACACAGGACCTGAGCCTGGCCTCCCAACTTCTCCCAGGCATTGACCCCTGGGGCCCCTCTTGCTGCTCCCAGTCACTCGGTGATGCATCTACCTGTCTCCACACACGAGCTCCACCCTCCCCTCTAAGTCTGCCAACCTCCAAGGCTTGCTATCAGGCCACCTTCCTATCCTGATCATAAAGTCCATGAAAATACCCCAAGATAGGTAAAGGAATGGCAAAAGCCACCCACGGTAGTCCTTTGTATCTAAGGTCCCTGAATCCATAGGAAAGGGGTCAGGTTCCACAGGAAGCAACTCACTTGCCGTCATCAGCATGGTAGGCTACGGAGTCGGGCAACCAGCCGGGCTGGTGATCCAAGCTGTAGTACTGAGGGACCAGCCCCACAGCAATGGTGCCCCGGACCCCGCTGTCCACAATCGACACCTGGAGGGAGGACAGCAGGGCAGTTAGCAGGCACCAGAAATGGGATGAATTGCTGGGGGCCTGGGGAAGGGCAGTCAGACATCAAAGACTCAAAGAGGCTCAAAGAGACAAAAAAAACATGTGAATCAGAGAAAAGGGCACTCAGGGAAGAACTGGGGAGACTAGGGGCCTACTTTATATCATGATTACTCAGAAAATCATTTCTAAATTATGGAAAAAGATAGGAAATGGAGCAGAGGCTGGGCTTGGGTTAGCAGGTGGGAAAGGCCATGAGTCAGAGTCTGGGATATGTGTCAAGGTCTACCTAGCTGAGGGGCAGGAGAGCATAAGGGACAGGGTGACAGGACTAGGGCACCCATCTCTCAGCTGAGGCACCATGCTATCCTGTGCCCTTTTCTCAGCCAAGCAGACAGCCCTGAATGGAAAATTAAAAGGATCAGATCAAGAATCTAGTAAAAGAGCTCCCTGGAGCTTAACAAGCTCATCCCCTGCTCTACCCACCCACTGCCTTGATCACCTCAAAATAATTGCTGTCCTTGGTCAGAGGTCGAGAAGCCACGTAGCAGCCAACTTCACCGGAGTTTCCATGGTAACTGATGGAGGAATGAGGGGGGAGTTCCATTAGCAGCCTAGCCCAGGAGTTGGGGGGAGGGCCTCAGCATCCCTCCCCACCCCCCCACCCTGTGAGGGCCAACACAGAGGAGAATCCACCAGGCCACACTTCAGGACATCTGCACAGACACCATCACAAGATACTTGAGATCACCCACCCCTCCCACTGCCTCCAGCCAGGGTCCAACCCACACCACACCAACACAAGCCTGGTTCCTTCACTTCCAGGGGGAAAAGAATGCAGAGTCTCCCTTAGTTGCCTAGTAGGGGGTCTCACAACCCTGTCTAAGCTCAATCCCTCATGCTACAGCTTCAGCCCTTTTCCTCTGGCTCTGTCCTCAGTGGGGCTGAAGAACAGCTGCTGGTCTCTATCCTCTATACCAAAGCCCTTCGTAGATTGGAAGACGGTTATTCAGTCCTCACTCCTCAGCTTTCTTGTCTCTAGGCTAAATAGCACTACTTCCTTCCCCCCTTCAGGGACAACTTTATCAGAGAATTAGGCTCAGAAGGAGTCAGGGAAGGGGTTCAAGCCAGAAAAGAGAGAGAAAACAGACACAAACACACACACCGGAGGGTTGGAAGGTGGTGGGCAGGATGCACTACAGAACTGTCCTTCCCAAAACAGGAAATCCATTGCCTCTGAAATGGGCCACTCTCCACCAAACCCAACCCCTGAGACGCAGGCCGAGGAGACACAAACACCCCACACGCCCACTGGAGTCCTCTGAACAAGGCACTTGGGCAACTCAAGACACCCGCAGCTTCCTATCTCTGACATGATTGTTTCCAACGTGGACCAGGACAGAGTGACCTGGAGACACAGGCAGAAGGGAGTGCGGGCTGCAGCAACCCACACTGCTCCACTCAGAAAGGCCTCCAGGGTCAAAGGCCCTCCCAGTGCAGTGCAGACAGTCCTCTGCCTCCAAAAAAGCCCTTTTTCATCTCTAAGATCTGGCACAGCAAGGAAAATGTGAAACCACTCCTCTGAACTTACCTCAAAGTGTCTCCATCTACAAGAATGTGCTTGAACCTCTCCTGGTATCGGAAAGCCCGGACCTCCCGAATCTCCCGGATCCTCCGGCGCCAATTCAGAAACCGGTAGTGCAGGTTGAGGTCATCCATCTTGTTCATGAGAACAAACCTGCTATGGGGAGAAGGGGACTGAGAAGGAAGCAGGGCCCTGAGCAAAGCAGCTCAGCCTGTTCGACCCAGAATGTGGACAGGGCACGGGACTCGAAGTCAGTCAACAATCCCCATCTGCATCCTTTCATTCGGCAAACACGTACTGAGCTCCTACTATGTGCACCGTTCTTGGTGCTAGGGATATAGCTGTGAACAAGATGGGTGGGATTCCTGTTCCCATAGCACTTCCATTCTAGTCGGGAGGCATGACAGATGAGACACAGACCCGACAATGTTGGACAGTGGAAGAAACAGCAGAGTGGGGTGACACAGAATAATGGGGTAAAGTCTAAAGACTACTTTGTATCCAGTGGACAGAAGAGGCCACTCTGAGGTGACATCTGAGTTGAGAAGAGGCCAGGCACGTGCCAAGCCCAAGAAAGAGTACTTCAGGCAGAGGGGACAGCCAGGACACAGGTCCTGGGGTGGAAAGAAGCAGCCATGGTAGAGGAATAGAAAGGCCAGGGTGGTTGGTGTGTAGGGAATGTGCGGGAAAATGTTCAAGAAGAGGATGGGAAAAAGGCAGGGGCCAGAGAGAGGCCCTACAAGGCCCTATAGGCCATGTTAAGGAGTTTCCATTTTATTGCAAGTGGGATGGGAATCCTCTGGAGAGTTTTAAGCTAAGAAATGAAAGGATTTTAAAGTTTATCAGATTTTTTTTTTTTAAGATTTTATTTATTTATTTGACAGAGAGAGAGAGAGAGATAGCAAGGGCAGGAACACAAGCAGGGGGAGTGGGAGAGGGAGAAGCAGGCCTCCTGCGGGAGCAGGCAGCCTGATGCAGGGCTCGATCCCAGGATCCCAGGACCATGACCTGAGCCGAAGGCAGACGCTTTAACGACTGAGCCACCCAGGTGCCCCAGTTTATCAGATCTTAAAGATCATTCAGGCTGTTGGCTGGAGAACTGATCATAACAGAAGCAAGAGCAGAAGTGGCGAACAATTAAGTCGGAAGTTGATGCAGTAGCTCCAATGAGACATGGCATCCATTAGCATGGTAGCAGTGAAGATGGAGAGGAGTAGAATGACCTGGGTATTTAAACCACCAACAATGCTAATGGATGGATGGATGGATGGATGGATGGATGGATGGATGGATGGATGGATTTATTTTTCCTGGAAGCCAAAAGTGAGAAAAACGGGAGGTAATTTTCTCTTCCCATCACCCCAAACACTGGTACAGGGGTTCCATCAAGGCGTGGCGGTGGGCGGTGCCTTGCATACAGCAGGTGCTTAAATAAGCCTCAGGTGGGCTGAATTCAATCCTAAAGCGCCTGTTACACCCTGCTGCAGTAGCTGCAAGCCACCACGTGGCCCAGAAGGGTAGGCACCAGCGGGGCTGCGCTCGTCGCACGCGGCCAGGGCTCCACCCCAGATACTGGCCCCCAGACCTGGGGACATCTGCTCGCCCAGAACCGCACAGCCTTGGCACCCGCGAGTGGCAGCCGCACCGGGTCCCGCCTCCAGCCCGGGCACGGCCTGGTCGCTCAGACGAGACCCGGGGGCCCGGGGGTCTGGCTCGTCACCGCGACTTACGCGCAGTCTCCCCAGGCCCGGCACCGGGCCGAGGAGGGTCCCGATGCAAGAAGCCCCGTGACCGGGGAGCAGGCCCCGCCCCTGACCAGGGAGGCCTCCGCCCAGGACCCCCGCCTCCCGCCTCAAGCTCCGGGGAGACCCGAGGCCTCCGGGACCCCGCCCCCGATCCCCGCCTACCGGGGCCGCCGCGTCCTCCTCATCCATAGGCCTCTCAGCTCCGCACACTAGCTCTTCGGCCGCCGCCACCACACACATCCGGGTCCCCTCCCTTCCTACGCTCCCCGAGGCCCGCCCCTCCCCACCCACCCCGGCCAATCTGCAGCGGCCCAGGACGACAGGCACCTGCAGGAGCCAATCGGAGGACGCAGGCAGGGGTGGGCGCGGCCCGGTGTACTGGGTACCTAGCGCAGGATAGGGGTGGTAAACCCGAGAGTCGGAGGGTGGGAGGTGGCGACGTGGCGGCGCGGACGCCGCGCTGGGCGCCCTGGGCGCCCTGGGCGCTGACTGGGCTGTCTAGGGGCGGCTCCTGCGCGGGGCGGGGAGAAGGTCGCTGCGCACCTTGGGCGGACTGCCCGTCTTTCCTGAGCGCTCCTTCTGTGCCGGACGTGGCGCTGAGAGAAAGCTTCATAGGAATGTCCTTTTAATCCACTCAGCAACCTTCTGAAATGAATCTTGTTATTATGTCCTTTTTGCTGATGAAGATCCTGAGGCTGGCCTCCATAGCTCGTGCGCCTCACTGTTCCCACATGCTTTCTATTCTCCGGAGCCATGCTGTTACCGTGTGCTCTCCATTCTCCAGAGCTCCGTGTCATGTCCTCTTCCGCGGGTTCTGGGAACAGTCCATTCCCGGAGGAGAGAACTTCGGATGCAGAAGGCACAGTGGCATAAACGTCACGCTGTTCAGGAACGGAGGCTCTGGGTGTGACCTAAGGAAAGTTAGGCCGGAGTCATTATGTGAAGGGAAGAAGGATACTCACATTTATTGAGCACCTACTAAAGGGTGTTTAGGGCTGCCCGATCGCCTCCCATCACAAGATCTCTCTTCCAGATTGGAGGGTTTTCCCTCCTCTGCATTCTCATACCATGTCGTTTGCGCCTCATCGCTAGCACTTTTTACAACCTTTTATTATGTAAAAGTCACCTCTGTGTATAGATCAGTCTCTGCTAGACTGTGATATCCTTCAGACCCTGGGCTTTATCCCATTCTTACAAACAGTTATTGTTACAAATGTTGGGTGGAATGGAAGCCATCATCTTGTACACCAAACGGCAGCCATTTGGCATGATGGAAATAGATGAGGGAAGTAAATGTAGATGGGAAATTGGGAAATCTGGATTAGAGCCTCAGTTCTGTCTGTGCCTGAGGTCAGGTCTTGGTGTTCTTACCCATTAAAAGAATTTTGAAGCATGTGGTCTCTCAGCTCCCTTCCAACCCCTGGATTGCATAAATCCAGTTACTCTCCCCAGCTCATCTCCAGCTCCTGTTTCCTTCATTGCTACTCTTTGACCTCCTCTTCCTGAGCTATGAAAATACCCCAAGCCTCAGCTCAGCTCTTCCCAAAGGCAGCCAAAAAGCAACAGGCCAGGGCAGCCATCCCAATCCCACACAGGGTCTCCTGGCTCCCTCCAGGAACTAGCTAGTTAGTTCGGGCCTAAAATGGAGAGATGGCAGAAAAAGGTGTTTCCAAAGTGTTACTGATGGTTGGTGATTCCACTCGAGATTTCCTCATCTTCAGGTCCCAGGTGTGGGGCTGACCCTTTTGGTGAATCCTCAATCTGTTGGCATTCTCAGGATTTAATTGGTAATTTGTACTTGATATCTAAATGTATTTGATCAAACAACTTTATTGAGATACAATCGACATACAATAAACCCGACATATTTAAGGTGTACAGTTTGGTAAGTTATGTATACACCCATGAAAATATCACCACAGTCAAGATAGTGAACATACCATCATTTCCAAAAGTGTCTTTGTGCTCTTTTTGTAATCCCTCCCTCTCACTCTCTCATCCCCAAGAAACGACTAATCTGCTTTTTGTCACTAGTTTAGTTTGCATTTTCTAAAATTTGACATAAATGAAATCACAGAGTATATGCTCTTGCGGGGAGAGGAGTGTCTGGCTTCTTTTATTCAGCATAATTACTTTGAGATTCATCAATGGTGTGTCATGTATCAGTAGTTCATTCTGTTTTATTGCTGAGTAGTATGCTCCTGGGTAGCTATACCACAATTTGTTTATGATTCACCTGTTGATGGGTGGACATTTGGTGGTTTCCAATTTTGGGCTGTTACAAATAAAGCTGCTATGAATGTTCATGCCAAATCTTTGTATGGACATACCTTTCATTTTCTCTTGAGTAAACCCTAGGAGTGAATGGCTGGGCCACATGGTAGATGTATGCTTAATTTTTGAGAAATTGCTGAACTGTTTTCCAAAATGGTTGTATCATTTTAAATTCCTATCAGCAGTGTGTGAATGTTCCGGTTGTCCCACATCCTTTCCAACACTGGTGTTTTCATTCTTTTTCATTGTAGCCATTCTAATAGGTATGTAGTGGTATTTCATTGTGGTTTTAATTTGCATTTCCATTATGACTAATGATATTGAAAATCTTTTCACGTGCGTATTTGTCATCTGTATATCTTCCCTGGCGAATCTTATTATTATACCTCCTTTATGTAGATGAAGATCCTGAGGCTGGCCTCCATAACTAATCCTAATAGGTCTACAATCAAGAGAGTGAACATGTCTGTGCAAGTCATTTGCCCAGTTTTAAAAATCGAGTGGCTTCACTTAATACTGCATTTTGAAAGGTCTTTATAGGGGCGCCTGGGTGGCTCAGTCGTTAAGTGTCTGCCTTCGGCTCAGGTCATGATCCCAGGGTTCTGGGATCGAGCCCCGCGTCGGGCTCCCTGCTCTGCGGGAAGCCTGCTTCTCCCTCTCCCACTCCCCCTGCTTATGTTCCTGTTCTTGCTATCTCTCTCCCTGTCAAATAAATAAATAAAATCTTAAAAAAAAAAAAGTTATTTGTATATTCTGAATTCAAATCCTTCATAAGATATGTGATTTACATTTCTTCTAGTCTGTGTCTTATCTTATCATTTAACAGTGTCCTTCAAGAAGCCAAAGTTCTTAATCATGAAGATGCACAATTTATCAAGTTTTTAATTTATGAATCATGCTTTTGGTGTTCTATTTAAGAAATTTTTGCCTAACCCAAGGTCACAAAAATGTTCTCCTGTGTTTTTTTCTAGAAGTTTTATGGTTTTAGATTTTGCATTAATCTATAAACCATTAATAACAATTTTTTAAATTTTGAAACAATTTATACTTGTGTGTGGAATTCCACATGCCTTTCACCCAGCTTCCCTTAATGTTAACATCTTATATAACCGTAGTATAATCATTGAAACCAGGATATTAACATTGGTATAAGACTGTTAAGTGATTTACAGACCTCATTCAGATATCACCTATTGTTTCACTAATATCCTTTTCCTTGTACGAGATTCAAACCAGGATCCCACATTACATTCACTTGTCATGTCTCCTTAGTCTCCTCGATCTGAGACAGTTACTCAGTCTTTCCTAAAGAGTACAGTTGACCCTTGAACAACACAGGCTTGAACTGTGCGGATCCACTTAAACATGGGTTTTTTCCTGATAAATACAGTACATCTGTGTGTAACTTTTTTTTTTTAAGATTTTTATTTATTTATTTGTCAGAGAGAGATAGAGAGAGAGAGCACAAGCAGGGGGAGCAGCAGAGGGAGATGGAGAAGCAGGCTCCTCACTGAGCAAGGAGCCCGATGTGGGACTTGATCCCAGGACCCTGGGATCATGACCTGAGCCGAAGGCAGACGCTTAACAACTGAGCCACCCAGGCATCCCTGTGTGTAACTTTTGACTCCCCCAAAACTTAACTGCTAATAACCCACTGTTGACCAGAAGGCTTACCAATGACATAAAGTCAATTAACACATATTTTGTATGTTATATATATATATATATATATATTATATATTGTATTCTTACAACAAAGTAAGCTAGAGAGAAGAAAATGTTACTAAGAAAATCACAAGGAAGAGAAAATACATTTACAGTGCTATACTGTACTTATTGAAAAAAATCTGCTCTTAAGTGGACCAGTGCAGTTCAAACCCATGTTGCTCAAGGGTCAACTGTATTTGATTGTGATGTATAAGATTTAATTGCTATCTCCCTAAACTTACTCTGGTTGTTTAATATTAAATTCCAGGCTCTCAGGCCAAAATGTTAAGGAATAAAAAAGAAATATTTGTTCTGACCAACGTTTTGTTACAGCCTAGGATACTTTCTTTAACAGCTTTGCCAGAGACAGTTTATAAAGAGAGCACAGCTGGCCTGCCCCAAGGGGTAGGAACCCAGACCTCAAACAGTCCCAGGTTGCCTTTGGAAAGAGCCCAGACTTAGGCTGGGGGTATTCTCATAGCTCAAGAAGAAGAAAAAGAAGAGGTCTAGTCTTTTCATGACTGGCCAGGGATCTTTTACTTATGATCTTATTAATTATTTTCTTTTTTTTTAAAGATTTTATTTATTCATTTGAGACACAGACATACAGAGAGAAAGAGAGCACGAGCAGGGGGAGAGGCAGAGGGAGAGGGAGAAGCAGGCTCCCCGCTGAGCCAGGAGTCCAATGTGGGGCTCGATGTGGGGCTCGATCCCAGGACCCTGGGATCATAACCTGAGATGAAGGCAGACGCTTAACCATCTGAGCCATCCAGGAGCCCCTAATTCTTTTCTACTTTCTTTCCTTTTTCAGTCTGTGCTGTTTGTCATAATAATATATTTCTTGTGTTTATTCCTACCCTACCCCCAAAATAAGGCTACCTCTGCTTTTATTTGCCTTCAAACAACCTCTCTCTAGCTCTAGAAATTACATGTGGTTTACTTAGATAATTTAACAAAGAAGTCTGCATTTAACTCATCCAAAGTCTTAATGTTTTTCTACATTATGAAAGTTTTTATGCTGAAGTGAAAAGATCATTGAACTTGGAATCCTGTGGATCCCACCATCTAGCTGTGTGGCCTTTAACATCTCTAAATATGTCTTCTTATTTGCAAAGTGGAGATGGTAATGGAACATTGTGAGAATGATGCAAAATATAAACAAGCATTCAGTGAACTTGAGTTGAATCGGAATATCTCTGCCTCCTCTTCAGAATGAACAGCCCTCATCTGTTTGGTTCTCACAGGCTAGTGTCCTCGCCCTGTTGAAACGTTGCTGAAAGTTCTGGATCTTTTTCCATCCAACGAGGACTTCCAAAGCCCAGAGTTCAGATATGAACGTGATTTTGAACCAGGGTAGGATCATTCCTCCATTAAATGCTGAGTACATTACTGTGGCCCAGGAACTTAGACACTTTATTCATTAGAGGAAAACAAAAACAAAAACACTGAGTACCTACCAAGTATGTCACATGAATTTCCCCTAACACACTCACAACAATTCTGTAAAGTAGGTATTGCAACCTGCATTTTGCAGAGGGGAAATAGAGAATGTGGCCCCTATCCTAAAGGCATTCATAAGCCAGTTAGAAGAAAGTAAGATATGGTATATGAAAAGCTGCTAGAGGGGCGCCTGGGTGGCTCAGTCGTTAAGCGTCTGCCTTCGGCTCAGGTCATGATCCCGGGGTCCTGGGATCGAGCCCCAAGTTGGGCTCCCTGCTCAGTGGGAGGCCTGCTTCTCCCTCTCCCACTCCCCCTGCTTATGTTCCCTCTCGCTGTGTCTCTCTCTGTCAAATAAATAAATAAAAGCTTAAAAAAAAAAAAAGAAAAGAAAAGCTGCTAGAAATACAAGATAAACTATAAGGGATGTTAAGAGGAGACCCAAGATGAATAGCCACATGATTGGTAAAGACAGGTGCTGCTTCCACCGCATAGAAGTCTTCCCCTCGGGGCGCCTGGGTGGCTCAGTCGTTAAGTGTCTGCCTTCGGCTCAGGTCATGATCCCAGGGTCCTGGGATCGAGCCCCGCATCGGGCTCCCTGCTCGGCGGGGAGCCTGCTTCTCCCTCTCCCACTCTGCCTGCTTGTGTTCCCTCTCTCACTGTCTCTCTCTGTCAAATAAATAAATAAAATCTCTAAAAAAAAAAAAAGAAGTCTTCCCCTCAGTCCTTCCCTGTGAAATTAATACTCCTTCAAGAATCAACCAAAGCATCACCTCCCTGTGAAGCCTTCTCTGATTCTCCCAGGCAAACTTGGGTTCTTCTCCCTCTGTGTCACTTAGTCCTTGGTCCCTCCTATCCTTACATAGTGTCATTGTTGATATGCTTTTCTGTTTTCCCCAGAGAATGTGAACTTCTTGGGATCAGGCTGAACAGACTTAATTTCATCCAGAGCTTGATAATAAAAATTAGAGAAGACGGGAAAAGTTAGGAATGTGATTATGAATAAAAGCTCAGAAGTATGGGGCTCCTGGGTGGCTCAGTCTGTTATGCATCTGCCTTCGGCTCAGGTCATGATCCCAGGATCCTGGGATGGAGTCTGGAGTTGGGCTCCCCACTCAGCCGGGAGCCTGCTTCTTCTGCGTGCCACTTCCTCTGCTTGTGCACTCTCTCCCTCTCTCTCTCTCTCTCTCTCACTCTCTGTCAAATAAATAAATAAAATCTTAAAAGAGCATATTTGGTCAAGGGGTGGGTGGTTCTTGTAAGGTAATAATAGGGGTTATAGAACAAGTGGATTAAGAACCAAGGATTTGGACTTGATCCTGGAGTTATTAGGGAGTCATTGAGGGTTTCTGAGCAGAGGAATTATATGCTCTATTTTCATTTCAGAAAGAATAGTCTGGGTACAGAGTAGGTAGTGTCTGAAAACGGGGCATTCCAAAGGAAAATATTGGTATGGTCCAGGTGAAAGACAATGAGAACCCCAAACCATCAGGATGCCCATAGAAATGGAAACACTTTAAGACCTGGTTGGGGAAGGGGGTGGTACCTGGGTGGCTCAATCAGTTAAGCATCTGACTCTTGATCTCAGCTCAGGTCTTGATCTCAGGGTCATGAGTTCAAGCCCCACTTTAGGCTCCATGCTGGACATGGAGCCTACTTAAAAAAAAAAAAAAGGGGGGGGGGTGCGGAAAAAAGACCAGATGGGAGAACCAACAGGAATAGGTAATTTCAGAAGAAAAAAGAGTGGAAGACAACTGGGAAATTGGGAAAGTGATGAGACTACTGGCAAAATAGGAAAGCTGAGGAATGGTTTGTGGGAGGAAGAATATGTATGGTTTTAGATGTGCTGGGCTTGAAACAGAGGCAGATGGAAAATTCTATTAGGATCCTAGGTAATGTCTTCTGGTTTATTTCCCATATTCTTTCTTCTGATGCCTAATGTTCTGATAGCCATGTTGACCATGGCAACATATTAAAGGCTCAGAATTTAACCACAGATGCTCTGTGGAATGGCCCTTTTCCCAGTCCAAGTAATCATGTTTAAAGAGGACTTTTGGAGATGGATTTGCCCAGGAGATGGTTCTAAGCAAAGACCTCCAGCAACACTGTTGAAGATAAGTAGGAGGCTGGCAACAATGAGGCAGGTCACAGAGGGCTCAAGTGAGATCTGAGTTCAAACCCCTGCTCCATCACTTCTCTCTTTGAAGACTCAGTGTTTTCCTAAAGGAAGAACAATGGGAATAACATCACCCACCTTATAAACTTACAGTAAGCATTAAATGTAAAGTGCTAGCACAGTTCTCAGCATATAGAAAGTATTAGATAACATAACTATTAGCATTATTATTATTAATTATTATCCTTGTCATTGTCGGCAGTTCACGTGGCCATCCTCTGTAGACTGTGATCTCCTTGGAAGCAGGGGCCATCTTACTTATTTCTGTATCCTCAGCTCAGGGCATGGGACATACAAAATTTTTATTTGTTTGTTTGTTTAGAAACTGAGATTAGGGACACCTGGGTGGCTCAGTCAGTTAAGCGTCTATTTGCCAAAACTAAGAAACCAACATTGGTATATCACTATTAACTAAATTCCAGATTTTATTTGGATTTTTTAAAAATATTTTATTTTTGGGTGCCTGGGTGGCTCAGTTGGTTAAGCGACTGCATTCGGCTCAGGTCATGATCCTGGAGTCCTGGGATCGGGTCCCGCATTGGACTCCCTGCTCAGCAGGGAGTCTGCTTCTCCTTCTGACCCTCCCCCCTCTCATGCTCTCTCTATCTCATTCTCTCTCTCAAATAAATAAATAAGATCTTTAAAAAAAATTTATTTTGGGGGTACCTGGGTGGCTCAGTCGTGAAGCATCTGCCTTCAGCTCAGGTCATGATCCCGGGGTCCTGGGATTGAGCCCCATATTGGGCCCCCTGCTCTGTGGGAAGCCTGCTTCTCCCTCTCCCACTCCCCCTGCTTGTGTTCCCTCTCTCACTGTCTCTCTCTCTGTCAAATAAATAAATAAAATCTTTAAAAATATATATTTTATTTTTAAGTAATCTCTACACTCAACGTGGGGCTTGAACTCATGACCCCAAGATCAAGAGTTGCATGCTCTACAAACTGAGCCAGCCAGCCCCCCCTCCCCACCTTTTTAAAAAGCTTATTTGGATTTGATCATTTTTCCACTGATGTCCTCTTTCTGTTCTGAAATTCAATCCAGGGTACCACACTGCTTTCATTGTCATCTCTCCCCTGTCTTCCCTGGTCTGAGGCAGTTTCTCAGTCTTTGTTTTTCATAACCTTGACAGTCTTGAGGAAAACAGGCCAGGTATCCAGTAAAATGTCCCACAACCTGGATTTGTCTGATGTTTTTCTTATGGTTGGATTGGGTTATGGATTTGTGGAAAGAAATTCATAGAGGTGAAGTGCTTCCCGTGTCATCATATCAGGGGGCACATGAATACCCTCTTGACATCTCTGGTGAGGTTAACTTTGATCACATGGTTAAGGTAGTGTTTGCCA
Organism: Neomonachus schauinslandi; assembly: GCF_002201575.2. Taxonomy (NCBI): domain Eukaryota; kingdom Metazoa; phylum Chordata; class Mammalia; order Carnivora; family Phocidae; genus Neomonachus; species Neomonachus schauinslandi. Next base: position 60,623,344 of record NC_058407.1, on the reverse strand, counting down.
GATATCTTCCCTACGAAGTCACTATTTTTCCTTCCTGTACTTTATTCTTTTTTTCCCCCCTCTCCCCCTTCTCCTGGAAAAACTACATCCTGGGGGCGCCTGGGTGGCTCAGTCATTAAGCATCTGCCTTTGGCTCAGGTCATGATCCCAAGGTCCTGGGATCGAGCCCCGCATTGGGCTCCCTGCTTGGCGGGAAGCCTCCTTCCCCCTCTCCTACTCCCCCTGCTTGTGTTCCCTCTCTCGTTGTGTCTCTCTCTGTCAAATAAATAAATAAAATCTTAAAAAAGAAAAAAGAAAAACTGCATCCTGTACTCTATTCTTTAGAAGCATGGTCACCAATTCTAGCCCAAGGCAGGAGAAGTATTAAGCTCTGTCTTCTGGAGGGCAGAGTATCTACATACATTGGAAGTCTCCTGGAAGGAAAATTTGTCTCCTCATCCTTATTTATTTATTTATCTATCTATCTATCTATCTATCATCTATCTATCTATTTATTTATTCATTCAACCACTTATTTATATCAGTGTTATGGACTGAATTGTGAATTAAAGAAGAGATGTTGAAGTCCTAAGCCCCGGTAATTCAGAGTGTGACCTTGTTTGGAAATAAGGCCTTTGCAGATTTAACCAAGTTAAGATCATTAGGGCAGATCCCAATCCAGTATGACTGGTATTTTTATAAAAAGGGGAAATTTGGACAGATACACACAGAGGGAAGCCAACGTGAAGATGGCCATGTGATTACAGAAGCAGAGATTAGCCTGATGCATCTGCAAGCCAAGGGATGCCAAGGATTGATGGTTACCACTAGAAGCTAGGAAAAGGCAAGAAAGCGTTCTACCCAGAGTCTCAGAAAGAGCATGGCCCTGCTAGCACTTTGATTTTGTACTTCTAGCCTCCAGAACTGTGAAACCATAAATTTCTGTTGTTTTGAACCACCCAATCTATGGTACTTTGTTACAACAGCCTTAGCAAATGAATACAATCAGTATGCACTTATATATTTATTTTCTACCTTATTTAATCCAAAAGTATATTATTTCTTTGTTGCACAAAATTTTTTCAGCTTCAACCTTTTAGAGTCCTTTCAGTTTGGTTCTTATGTCTCTTTGATATGCTCTCATCCTTTTGTGTTTTTTGAGCACTTCCTTACTTCCTGGTACTACAAAGTGTTCTAGCTCATCTTGTATTTCCTGTACCAGGCCTAGAATCAGCTATTTCTGGAAGGAGTTTTGCTTCCTTTTGCTGGACAATGGTACTTAGAAACCAAGATCTGGGGCGCCTGGGTGGCTCAGTCGGTTAGGCGACTGCCTTCGGCTCAGGTCATGATCCTGGAGTCCCTGGATCGAGTCCCGCATCGGGCTCCCTGCTCGGCGGGGAGTCTGCTTCTGCCTCTGACCCTCCTCCCTCTCGTGCTCTCTGTCTCAAATAAATAAATAAAATCTTTAAAAAAAAAAGAAACCAAGATCTGGGTGCTCCCCACGCTCACTGCTATTGAGGTGCCATTGCTTCTAGGCCCTCTCAGATACTACGAATGCTAACCCATGTATATACACATATCTAGAGTTGCTTCCATATTGCCCATCTGTATGGAGATTATGCTAAACCTGAGTTCATACTGAGGTCTCTGATTCCTAACCAAGCACCACAGGATACATTCTAGCCTCTCCCCCTTACTTATCTGTGACTTCTCCCACCAACAATGAGCAACCTGGCTCCCAATATCCATAATTTACTTGTTCAACCCCAATATACATGTAAAGCAGTTTCAAAAATTTGTAACCTATAAGCCCATGAGAAAATTTATCAACTAGAGCACAGTGTTTTTATGTAGATTATGCTGTGCCTTTTATCTTTAGCCTTATACTTTCCAGTCAAAACACTGTTGTGGGTTTTTTTTTAGATTTTATTTATTTACTTGAGAGAGCGCACAAGAGCGAGAGAGAGAGAGAGAGAGCACAGAGGAGGCAGAGGAGGGAGAAGCAGACTCTCCACTGAGCGGAGAGCCCTACATGGGGCTTTATCCCAGGACTCCAGGATCATGACCTGAGCCGAAGGCAGACGCTTAACTGACTGAGCCACCCAGGCACCCCCAAAACACTGTTTTCTAAAGTTACTTAGGTCAACACCTTTTTGCCCCTCACCCCCTTCAGTGTGTTTATGTCATAGATCTATAATACAGTTAGATTCATTTGCAACAGTCTACATTCTATCCCGAAATACTGTAGCATACTTGTTGTTTTTTTAAGTGCTTGTCAAGTGTGTGTTGGATGGACAGATACAAATTCTAAGCTCTCCGAGAGCACAATTTCTCCCTATTTATGTCCACATAACCTATTTACATCCACATAAATAGATGCTCTATGAATCTATTGAATATACTTTAATTCATTTAAATGAAAGAAACAAATCTCGGACCCCCAGTTGCTGCTCCTTGTCCACTAATGATTCCCAGTTCCCAAACTGTCTGGCTGACTCCAGCCCAGTCTAGAAAAATGCCCTGCTGTCTTCCCATCTCTTCTCCCAAACTCTAGTATAAAGTCGTATTCTCCAGAAAGCCCTCTTTAATTTATTCTGGGGCCAGGTTTCCTTCTCCTCTTGCACCCTGACCACACTATGGGCCTCTTAGACTCTTTGACCTTTATTCTAAGAGCAAGGGGGAAAAGAGGAAAAAAGAGAGGAGGGCTGAAGAGGTGGGAGAGCCAGAACACCTCTTGGGGTGGGCTGGACTAGCGCAGAAGTTCAGGAGCGATGGTGGAGCCTCCAGAAGAGGTACAGTGTGCCCCATTGACCTCTCAGTGCCCTTTGCTCACACCAAAACCACCAACCTTTACTTGTATCAATTCCAAACTCCTTATATGGGAGCTGGGGGCCCAGAGATGAAGACGGTGTGGGGCCCCCGTTCTCAAAGTACTCACTATCTAACCCATCATCTAACCAGAAAAGTAAGACACAGGAAAAGGTAAACAAAAATTTAAGACAGCGACACAACAGTGTGGATGAATTCAAAGGAAGGCAGAGAGCTGGCCCAGCAGCCAAGGAACAGGTGATGGAATGTGATGTGTATTGAGGGGAAATGAGGGTTCTATCTCTGTGAGTTGAGAGCTTGGAGTCCAGAGGAAGAAATCGCCTCTGAGCCCCAGTTAGGCCACACATCCACTTCCCCTAACCTCTGTTCAGACCCAGAGATGGGAGACCGACAGGGGGTTTTGGGGAAGGTGATCCAACCAGCTGGCTGAACCAGCCTATGCTTTCAGGTTCACTGTCCACAGGGCCATGGATGGTAGATGGGAGCACGGGACTTATGCAGGCGGGAGGGAGGGGACATGGCACACCACCGGAGGCGTTTTGAGGAGGAGTCTCATGAGCAGGACTGTGTGCAGCAGGACCAACTGGAAGGCTGTGTGGGAGACAGACTGCAGGGACCGAAGGCCGGAGGCCAGCTGAGCTTATCACAACAGTTCTCATCCAGCCCACACCAGACTTGGGCCATGTCCTGATGTGGTCACTGATCCACAACCCCCCGTCTTTCTGTCTGTGAAATGGGCCACCACTTGTCTTTCCTCAGACTCAAAGCTCAAAGTCTCTAGGCAAGCCCTTTCCTTTACCCCTTGTTTTCAAAAGGAAGTCAGCACCTGGGGTGTCAGGGATTTGGACAGACAGGCTGTGTGTGTGAGAGACACAGAGCATAAGGGATCCAGAGAAGAGAGCGTCCTGTGCAAGAGGAGGAGGAGGCCCAGCAGAGTTTACTTCTGGAAAAGCCTGTTTTCACAGCCCTGGCAAAGCTTTCAGCTAACTCTTCATGCACAAGGAGGCCAGAGTCCCAAAGGTCTGCACCTTGGCCCGCACTCCATCCTGAGTACTCAGCATGTGCTGCAGTTCCCACTCTTTCCGGTGCTCTGGTAAAGGGCATCCCAAAGGGAGGAAAAGCCGAGTCCAAGAGTCTCAGTCTGCAAGGAAGAGACTGGTTAAACTCCAACACCCACACAGTGCAGCTCTGGACATCCACGCTGGAGGGGTGGGGGAAAGGTCAGTGTGGTGCCGGTGTGGTGGGGGTCCTGGACTGGGTGGCCCAGCTCATGCTGCAGGGAGGGGGAAGCTGGGCAGGTGGGAGCAGTAACCAGGGCAAATCTGTTGTAGGGGTGGTGGTGGTGTGGGAGGGGTACGGGGAGTTTGAGAAGGGAGGACTGAGAAGGAGTGGTGGATGGGAGAGGCGACCCAAATACCGGGCTTTCCTGTAATATAACCTACAACGGAGAAGCATGAACATTTACAAAGCCGCACTGGGATCCTGCAGGGAGCACATCCAGCTCTTCCTCATCCCCAACTTCCCTCGGCCTTCCTGTTTGATGCAGGAGCAACAAGCTGGAGCCCATGCACAGTGATAAGGGTTTGGGGACAGGACAGAGCTCTCCACCCTGGGGTCAGAGCTTGGAGCAGGAGGTCACAGAGTCTCCGCAGAGTGGAGGAGAGCTGCCCCCTCCCAGTCCCCCAACTCCCCTCCTCCCAGCCTGTCCAATCTGCCTCAGTGGGTCGCAAGACCCTGCTCCCCAAATTCATGTTCTAGGGTCCCAGGGTAGCCAGGGCAGGGGGTGGAGCGGTGCTGGGAGTGAAGTTCTTTTTTTGTATTTACCTAAAAGTTCAGGAAGCCCTTGCTGACATTAGTGCTTGGGGGCCCAGAATTTAAACTTAGTCATTGCCCAGAGCCCTTGTTTTAGGAAAGAATGAGATGGCTCTTGTTGCGTAATCCTGAGCAGGGCCGGTGTGAGCTGCCAAGAGGAGCGGTCCTTCTTCCGGCCTCTTGCCTCTAGGAAGGCAGGCTCAGCTAGGAGGGCTGGGGATGGGTGGGGCACTGCCCTGGAGAGGGGAGGTGGGCGGTTGGGGGGGGTGGTAGACAGACCAGTGCAGTGAAGGCTGCCCAGCTGGCAGAAATACCCAGACCCGTCCCAGTCCCAGTCTACCACCCTCTGGACAAAGCAAAACCTGATGAATCCAGACAACCCAATGGGTGATACCATTGGGTGAAGGGGCAGATTCTAAGACAGGAAAGGAATGGAGGCTAACCTGGATGAAGGACAGAAGGCGGGGTGGAGGGGTGTCTGTTCTCTGTCCACTGTTGCCAAGAGCACCCAGAGTATGGGTTCGTCTAACTTTTGCCCCACCCCCCTCCACCTCCATAATTTCAACAGGCCAGTCCCTCACCACTACCCTGTCCCTACCTGCCAGGTGTTCAGCTATTCTCACCCTTGCACACAGGGGCCATCTGGGATACTCCGGTGGCCCCACCACAATCCTAGGGGTAAAGCCTATACATTCAAGGTTCGCCTTCCCACCCTCTCCCCACCTCTGCCCTTGCTCCCCTCAACCCCTTCTTCCACCTTCACCCAGTCTGGCCCCCTGACCCCCGTTTTCCCACAGTAACATCTCAAAGCTTGCTCTTCCTCTCCTCTCCCTTGGGCTACTTTCTCCCATCAGCAGTGGGTTTTCCCAAATCCCCATTATCCAGCATCCCGGGCCTTTTCTCTTTCCCTTTGCATACATCTCTCTTGTGACTCCCACAGCCCCTCCCTCCCCCTCCCTTTCAGACAGCAGGCCCCTCACTCCCCACGAGAGTCCCTGCGCCCCTTCATCCCCCACACATACACATGGACGGGATTCCAGGTTTTTCGCTTCATCCCAACTCCCGTCCTCTCCTTCTTCCACCCCTCCCCACCCTCTAGTGCCTCCAGCCAGCTGTCCAGCTCCCAAATTCCAGCCGAGAGTCCCGGGAACAAAGCAAGAAAAATCAGAGTCATTTGGGAAGTAAACAGAAACTGGGAAGGGAGGGGGGAGAGAAAAGTGGGGAGGACCCAGGTGGGGGGGAGCCTCTCCAGTCCCACCCAGTTTAGGGAATGCCCCTGCCTTCTCCCCCACCCCCCTTCACCTGGCACTTAAAGGGCCCGGCCCCTGACCGGCGGCTACTTAAGGCAGAGGGGCGGCGGCGGGCAGCAGCTGCGCTAAGACTGCTCTGGGAGGAGTGGACGGGACAAAAAATCCTGACCATGACCCCCTACGGGCTGCTGCGGCCCCTGCTGCTGCTAACCCTGCTGCTCGCTGCCCGCTCAGGAGCCGCCTTGGCACGGTGCCCAGGCTGCGGGCAGGGGGTGCAGGCGGGTTGTCCAGGGGCTTGCGTGGAGGAGGAGGATGGGGGGCCGCCGACCGAGGCCTGCACGGAAGCTGGGGGCTGCCTCAGGAGGGAGGGGCAGCAGTGCGGGGTCTACACCCCTAACTGCCTCCCAGGACTGCAGTGCCACCCGCCCGAGGAAGACGAGGCGCCTTTGCGGGCGCTGCTGCTGGGCCGCGGCCGCTGCCGCCGGGCGCGGGGGCCCCCGGGTGAGTCCGCGCCCCGCCCCTGCCCCGCCCACGTGAGTCCCGCACAGCAGCGGGCAGGGTCCTGGAGAGCAGGGTCCCGCAGAGCCGGGCGCGGGCAGCCCTGCAAGCCTCTGGGTTCTGTCAGTGATGCTTCTTTTTCCTAACCCTGGGGGGGGGGGGGGGCACGTTTGGAGGGTGAAGGGGCAAGGGCGGGAAGCAGCTAGAAGGTTGGGGTGCGGCTACAGGCCCTGGAGACAACGCAGGGAAATGTCTGAGCTCTTAACCTTCCTCCCCCCATTTATTTTCTCTTGAAGGGAAAGGTGAGCATGGAGGGGTTTAGGGCCATGCCACAGCATCCCAGCTCCTTTCCTCGAACCCCCGGAGCTGGGGAAAGGACCCAGATGTTGTTCCCAGTTTCCATTGGGAGAAGGAGGGAAGGGAACCCAGACTCTCAAATCCTGCACACACTGAGAAATAGCCCCCCTTCTCCCCTTAATATCAGGGTGCCCAAAGCACCTGAACATGGGGTCTAAAACAGAAGACTCCCCAAACCCAGAATTGTTTCAGACTAGACTAGAGTCAGAGGGCAGGCTCTAGGGGCCTCAAGAGAAGGGGACAGAGGTGGGAAAAGAAGGAATCTGCCAAATCAGGGTTATGATATAAAGCTGCTCACCCTCCACCCACCCTACCCCACCCTACCCCAGGGAGGAAAATAGAAGACTGAGTCATTAGGTGGGTGGGACAGAAGTGAGTCAGAATCCAAAAGATGGGGGGCAGCAAGGACATAAGGAGGGCAGGAAATGAAAGCAGTCCCGTCCCCCCCCCCCCGCCCCCTGCCCCGTCCCGGGCATCTGAGCTCCTGGTTTCTTCCATGGGAGGGGATGGGAAGTTAACTTGGAGTTTCTTTCAGTCCAAATGCCTGGGTCCGGGCTGCTAGGGGTCCTCATAGAAAGGGTTGTCTAGGTGGGTCAGAGGAGGTAGTGGGAGCATGGTCGTGGTAGGGTGCTAAATGGAGGGAATGAGGGGCATGTTCTGAGAAGGGTGGAGGAAGAAGGATCAGAGTCAGGATGGCAGAGGGAATGGCTCTTGGGTTGCGGGTAGTAGGCAGGTGGGAGCAACTGTCTAGGCTTGAGGATTGGGGACTTGAGCAGAGCTTGTCTTCGGGCATGAAAAGGAACAGATGATCCCTTTGGGGCCGTAATATCTAATTTTACAGCTGGGGCAAATTCCAAGCAGTGCATACTCCCCTCCCTGCATTTTCCTTACCCTGACATCCTGGTCCTGATTTATTTCCTCACCCCCTCCCATCCTGAGCTTTCCCCAGGCCCCCTAGACACCATGTATGACACTTTCTCCAGAGCCAAGAACAGCCTGCAGGTTAGAAGCCCCTCATTCCCTGCATCTTTGCAACCTGCCCTCTGCCTGTCCCCGTAAAGGGCTGAATCATACTGTTCCTGGGACCACTGGGGTTGAGCTGGGCTGAGCTATCGGAGACCAGAAGGGAAAAGCCCCCACTGCAGTGCCCCAGAAGTAACTATGTCTAAAGCCTGGGAGGGATGGGCTGAGTCGCAGCAGGGTCACACCGGGGACACACATTCCACTTGGGTCCCTGCTAACCCCGTCCCACATCCCTTGTTCTTCTGCCTCATCTGCCTGGCTTGGTGCACCCCCTTCTGGCATCTGGGGGAACAGCCAGGTCTTTTCACCCCCAAGCCCAAGGCCTCCCTATATATTTTTATTTGTCCTGGATGTTTCCTTTCCAAAATGCTTCTGCCTTATAAGACTTAAGACTAGTCTGGAGATATTGTCAGGAAAGGTAATATCATTCTTTGTCAGAGAGAGAAACTGAGGCCAGAAGAAGGTACAGGAGGAAACAAGTTCTAACCATCCTCATTTCCACTACTTGGAAAGCTCTTCTCTTCCTCCCACTTCGGGGAGTCAGGTTGAGCAAGGCTCTCTTCCATTTGGTTCTGGTCTTTGACTTCTGATTTCTGGACTCTTCCTCCCCCATTCTTCTTGTGGCTGTAGGAGAGAATCCTAAGGAGAGCAAACCCCAAGCAGGAACCACTCGTCCACAGGACGCGAACCGCAGAGACCAACAGAGGAATCCAGGGGCCTCTACCACTCTGGGCCGACCCAATCCTGGGGGTGTCCAAGACACGGAGATGGTGCGTTCGCGACTGGCAGAGAGCAGGAGGGGTGGGGAGCCCTGGACACTCCCATCTGAGGCTGTCCCCTTGGGCTTGGAGTGGTCTCCCACGTGCGCGTCCTGGGAGCCTGGCTGGGGGCACTGGGGGCTGGACAGTGGAGCTAGGCTGGGACAGTTCTGAGCTGCCTGCTCCCCCTTCTCCCAGGGCCCGTGCCGCAAACATCTGGACTCAGTGCTACAGCAACTACAGACCGAGGTGTATCGGGGGGCTCACACCCTCTACGTGCCTAATTGTGACCATCGGGGCTTCTACCGGAAGCGGCAGGTGAGGCCCCTCCTCTCCTCTCTTCCCCTTGGTCCTACCAGGGATGGGGTGAGCTTACAGAGGGCATAAAGAAGACACTGCCCCTGCCTTTAAGACCCCCCCACTTTAGAGCCCACACAAACCCAGAGAAGACCCACACGCTGTAGTAGAGGAGTCAGACGGCCTAACCCAGGAACGCCTAACTCTGGGGCTCCCATCTGGGAGGTGGCTCACGGGTCACCTAGGGGCTGTGAACACACAGGTGGCTGAGCCCTCCCCCCAGAGTCTGAGAATTTGCATTTCTAACGCAGTCCCTAGGGCTGCTGCCGTGGCTGGTTTGGGAACCACGCTTTGAGAACCATGGTTCAGGCCTGGAAGAACAGGCCCAGTTTAGTGGGTGGAGAAGAGAGGAGCAAGAGAAGGGAGCCCAGGGAGCCTCCGCGTCCTGAGAGCTCTCAGATGTTCCTGCATACTCAGACTCAGCCCCTTCGGGCCCTCAGGTCCCTCCTGCCCTCAGGGCAGCCCCTCTGATCCCTGTGCCTCTCTCCCTAGTGCCGCTCCTCCCAGGGGCAGCGCCGAGGTCCCTGCTGGTGTGTGGATCGGATGGGCCAGCCCCTGCCGGGGTCCCCCGATGGCGATGGAAGCTCTTCCTGCCCCACTGGGAGCAGTGGCTAAGCCTGGGGGCGGTGTGGGGGGGGGCGCTGCTGGGCCACTGGAAGGAGCCTGGGGCTGTCATCTTGGGTCATTTGTTGAGTGATGAGTAACTCAGGAGCCCTGAGCCCCACACTCCACCTTCAGGCGCTACCCCACTGTCCCCCTCGCCCCCTGGGACCCCACACATGGAGAGATTGTTAGTGTGGGCTTGGGATGTGAATAAAGCTGTGTTGGGGGTCTCTGACCTACGTCTCTGTGTCTCTAACTCTCACATTTATGGAGCCCTTCTCTCTCCCACCTTCTGTCTCCCACCTTCTGCCCCCCGCTCCCCCCCTGCAGCTCTCCTTTCCTGCACTGGGAATGCGGGAGACAGCCACTGGTAGAGGTTTCCAGCCCTCGAGCCTCACCCCACTACCCACCAGGGAGTGGGAGCAGGGGAGACGTGGGGGTCAAGGCCTTTGTCTCAGTTTGTGACCTTGTTTCTAACACTAATATTTGGACACAACGGGACAGGGGAGAGGAAGGATTAATAGTTAATCCCCAGGAGGAACCAATAAAGAGGAACTCTCAAATCACTTACCTTTCTGTTACATCCTACTAAAAAGGGAAGGAAAGTCTTACTTATCGAGCCCCTCCCACGGGCCAGACCCTGGAGTGTGTGCTTCTCTGTGGCCTACCTCATTTTGTGCTTACAATAACCTTGTGAGGTAGGGACTTTTGCCCCTGTTTTCCAGAGGAGGAAACTGTGGTTTAAAACATTTGGGTCACTTGCCTGAAGTTACACAGCTGGCGAATGAGGATTTAAATCTTGTTCTTCCAGCCGTGACAATGCCTGGCGTCCCCTAGGCCCGGAATAAGGGTTTGTTTAGCCTCCTTTCTGCCCACACGCTAACCCCAGCAGGTGTCGGGCAGAGCTGCGGCCCAGGGGCCCTGGCACCCAGCACTTCCTGGAGGGGCCACAGCACGGCCTTTGTCACAGGCGCCAACCCCATCAGAACACGACTCACATGCACACGACACACCTTATGGCATGGTCTAAGGGAGCTGAGTGCGCTGGTACCGGAAGATCCTTCAGGCTGATGGGAAGGAGATGGCCAGGGGAGTCGTGCTAGGCGATAAGCCTCAGAGAAGCAAAGTCCTCCTCCCCACGACACGCAGGGGTGCAGAGCCACTGTTCCTGTGGGAGGGGTGGCTCACTCAGCTGGACATCTGGGTGGTGGGTTGGGCCGTTGAGGGGGTGGCAACCATCCCGGGGACAGGCAGCAGAGCCAGGCCTGTAGCTGAGAAGTGTTAGCCTCTGGACCAGATGACCTATTGTGCTCCTGGAGGTTCCCTCCTCCTGAGAGGACTTTAGTCTTTGGACCTGTCTAATGAGCTGAGTGAGATAAGAGCTGGGCAGGCGGCAAGGAGGGAAGGGAGGGAGCACTCCACAGCCGCCTGCTGCCCAGTCAGGACTCACACCATGGAGCCAAAGGCGGCCCGACTGCGGAGGGGAGAAGGGCCGAGAGGAGAGCAAGAAGAGCGACCCTCGGGAGAAGGTGAACCACCCTCTGGGGGCGCAGAGAGCTCAGCACGGGCTGGAGGTGGGGACGTGTTGTTGAGAGGGGGCTCCTGTTGTTTTGGGAAGTGAGGGAAGGCGGCCGCCACCTCTGCCCCTCACTGCCCAGCCGGCAGAGGCAAGTGGAAAGATATTCAGAGCTGGGGCCTTGCCCTATCTTGTGGACTCTTTCACCCCTGAGGGTGAATGGAGTAGCTTCCCGTTTCCCAGGCAATGTCATCAGGCTCCCGGTGGCCGCTTCACCCCCTGCAAAAGTAACTTCCCCTTCTGATCGCCCCACTGTGATACCAGATACTCCACTGGCTGGGGGCGGGGAGGCTGCTGAGCTGACAGAAAGCACTTCCTGGACAGAGGATGCTTCTGGGTCTGTCCCAGGCGGCAGAACCTTAACTCCTCCCCCTTGGGTGTGCCCTTTGACCCCGCCTCCTAGGAAACACCAAGAAGGACGGAGACGTGGACTTGGTGCAATGGACCCGACATATGGAGGTGAGGGAGGTCAGAGGTCAAGATGGACAGGTCTTGGAGTGGAGGGCTGTAGGGACGAGGACATTGTAAAGACAATTTGTTCTTGGGCTCAAACCCCTCAGATCAGGTGAGAGCTAAGGGTGAAGATGGAGGGGTTTGAAATACAGGTCAGCAGGGCAGGGGCCAAAAGTCAGCCAGTGAACAGTCTTCTGTTGGTGGGACTAAAGGTCAGGAGAGGGAAGGCTGGGGAGAAGGAGAAGAGAGTAGGGTCAGAGATGACAAGGTGGTCGACATCCAGACCCTGGCCCTGCAAGTGGCTTTCCTTGGTCCTCACTGCTGCCCTGGGAAGCCAGAGAGAAATAAACTTGGGGGGAACCCCTGCGCCGGAGCCGTGCCTTTCCTGGCACCTAGCGATGGGCCCGACACACAGAGAAAGAAGCTCAGCAAATACATGGTGAATGAGAGGATGGCTGTCCGGATGGAGACAGCGGGCCTGACCTGCTTTGTCCTATAGGCTGTGAAGACACAGCTTCTGGAACGAGCTCAGGGACCGCTGAGGGAGCTGCTGGATCGGGCCATGTGGGAGGCCGTACAATCCTACCCACCACAAGGTGGACCTGTGCCCTCCATTCCTCCAGATTCCTCGAGCAAGTGAGCGTCTGAGGAGCGGGGGGCTGGGCTCCTGTCGCAGGCTCCTCTACCGTGAGGGTTATGAGCCCTAAATATCATCTCAAGCATCCTTTGCCGGTGTGGGCATGACCCCGACTTCAACCTTCTCTCTTTTCCCCTTATTGCCTCTGACCCTGACCTCCACCTCTGGGCCTTGTTCTGCCCTGGTCCTGACCTTGCACCTGGTCCTGCCCTCGGGCCCTCACCCTGACCTTCCTCTACTACTGCCCTTGGCTCCCAAGTATTCACCTTCTGCAAGGCTCTGCTCTCTGCCCAGTGCCTTCTTCCTTTGGGTCCTGACCCAGAACAACTGTCTTCATTCAGGGCCCGGGAGTCATCCCTGGGGAAACGGAAAATTTTCATCATCCGAAAGTCCCTGCTTGAGTAAGTCCACATCAAGGACAGGGGATGGGAGGAAAAGAAAGAGCTTTGGCTGGGGGGGTCCAGGACCCCTCATTTCTAATCCTCGGGTTCTAGGTGTTTGGAGGGAAGACTTGGAGAGGGTTTCTAAAGCTCATCTTCCCCATTTGCCCTGGGCATGATCGTGGAAGAAAGGCCACCAAGATAAGTCCCAGCCATGTCCCAGCCCTTAGCTGCAAGTTCCCAATCTCTAGTTCTCACCCCACATGTGTATCATGCCTGAGCTGGTCCCCATGAACTTGAGGACCCTCCCACACTGACCTTCGGGCCCCTGTCCCTGCAGCGAACTGATGGAGGTGCAGCATTTCCGCACCATCTACCACATGTTCATCGCCGGCCTGTGTGTCTTCATCATCAGCACCCTGGCCATCGACTTCATTGACGAGGGCAGGTAGGCCCCCCTCTGGCCCGGGATAGGCACACAGATCAGACCCCCTAGGTCCCCAGTGTTCCATTTGCCGTTGCACAGCTCCCCCCCAACTTTGGTCCTTTGATTATTGGACACACATCACCATTGCTTCCAACAACCTTCCCACCTAAAACACACTTAGACTCCTTCTTTCCACAGCCTTGGATGGCCCTTGGTCTGACCTCCCAGGTCAGCCACTCTGGGGACACTCTCTCCTCCGCTCAAATACTCCTCAGTAGGAACCCTGCCCTGAGGCAGATACACGTGAGCACACAGGCACGCTTCACACCGCACCACTCGCTCACACTCCCTCCCAAGTCAGCATTGCTCAATCCAAGCAACCTCCATTGAGCACCTCCCAAGTACCCACCCTGGGGGCCAGAGATGAGGGCCAGGCCCCATCCCTGTCTGTGAGGCACTCCCAGTCTTGTGGGGAACCCAGACAAGCCCACAGGCATCCGCCCAGAGCACCCCTGACTCTGGGGATGAGTCTCAGAGGGCTATAGATCTTGCGGGGGGCGGGTCTGTATTTGCACCGCCCCTACCTCACCCTAAGTACAGCTTAGGAAGCAGTAAAAAGAGGACCAAGGATCTGTGGGTTCAGCAACAGTATTTCCTTCTGGTAAAATTGTTGTTAATTATGTGAGTAGTAGAAGGATCAAATGTCAGTAAAAAGTTCAAATACACGTAAAAGTGACAGTTCCTCCTGACCACTCCGCCAACCCCAGACCTCTATCAGAGGTAACAGTTTTAACAGTTTTGAGAGTTTCCCTCCAGAGCATTTTCCATGCGTTCGCATCCACATGTATATAAGAACAAAGAAAGTATCTGGGCGCCTGGGTGGCTCAGTTGGTTAGACGACTGCCTTCGGCTCAGGTCGTGATCCCAGGGTCCTGGGATCGAGTCCCGCATCGGGCTCCCTGCTCTGCGGGGAGCCTGCTTCTCCCTCTCCCACTCCCCCTGCTTGTGTTCCCTCTCACGCTGTGTCTCTCTCTGTCAAATGAATAAATAGAATCTTTAAAAAAGAACAAAGAAAGTATCTGTTGTGAGGCTTTACATAAATAAGATACTTACTGTACTTATTGTTCTGGTTTTACTCCTTGACAACTTCTCTTCCTATCTAAGAGATTTATTCCATGTCAGCCCACTGTTCTTAACGACTGCAGTTGGGACATGCCAGCTTTTGGTCCTTTCCTCATGGACATTTAGGTGGTTTCCCATTTTTCCCCGTTACAAACCATACACTCTAAACATAAGCAAATAAAACAGCCCGTGACCTGCTTTCCACTAACTCCGTGTACAGCTACAGCTACTCCAAAAGAACACAACTAACGGAAATCAAGGCTAAACTCTGAATACCTCATATTTTAATACCCATGGCATACAAAGTTCTGAGCCCTCCTGCAACATCATAAGATTCAGAGGGCTCTAAAGGTCATTTGTAGGCAAACCCACCCCATGACATGATTGAGTCTTTTCGGGCAACACCCTGTGCTAGAAGTTCGGGACAACAGACTTGCCATCTTGAAAACCTTCAGATATGGGGCCCTAGTAACCTTCACAAGATACCTCAGTTTATCTTCCAAGAGCTCTGACTGCCGAGGGAGGGGACAAGGATGGGCCACACATTTGTCTCCTTTGTTTCTCCCTCTCCACTCCAAGGCTGATGCTGGAGTTTGATCTACTGATCTTCAGCTTTGGACAGCTGCCCTTGGCGCTGATGACATGGGTCCCCATGTTCCTGTCCACTCTGCTGGTGCCCTACCAGGCCCTGCAGCTGTGGGCGTGGCCCCGGGCTGGAGGGGCCTGGATGCTGGGGGTGGCCCTAGGCTGCGTGCTGCTGGTCGCCCACACCGCCGTCGTCTGCGTCCTCCCGGTCCACGTGGCACTGAAGTATCAGCTCCCGCCCGCGTCGCGCAGTGTCCTAGTCTTCGAGCAGGTGATGGGCGAGACGAGGTGGGGGCGGGGCTCCTCTGGGGGAGGGCACTTGTACTACAGTATTGGTAGGGGCGGAGCTAGTTCCTAGGGGCGGGGTCCGGCGCCAAGGATTTGAGCGCACCAGCCGGCTCCAAGGAAATTTGCTGCCATGCAAATGTAATCGGACTTTGCAAGGAGTCACCGGGGTTGGCTGGCTGGAGGCCCCGCCCTGGCCCTTCCTGTACCCCTTTACCCTTGACTCATCCCAGCAGCTGCTTGTTAAGCTAT
Organism: Neomonachus schauinslandi; assembly: GCF_002201575.2. NCBI lineage: Eukaryota > Metazoa > Chordata > Mammalia > Carnivora > Phocidae > Neomonachus > Neomonachus schauinslandi. Next base: position 60,608,161 of record NC_058407.1, on the reverse strand, counting down.
AAGACTACCCGACAAAAAGATAAAGTATGGGCTTTGACCGTACACATTTTGCAATCTGCCTGCCTCTCTTTCGTAAAAGAGCGCACAGAGATGTTAAGTGATTTGCTCAAAGCCACACAGCAACTTAACCTCCTTTCCATTCCATCTCAGGTCAGGCTCCTGATGAAGAGCTACTCCTTCTTGAGAGAGGCTGTGCCTGGAACCCTTTGTGCCAGAGTAGGTGAGGCCTTGGGTCGGCCCTGCTGTGAACTTGGGCCTTTTGGCTGTTTTGAGTGAAGTCAGCAGTTGCAGGATGCTTATAAAATCTGTGGCTTCCTGAGCCTGTGTTGCCCCCAGGGCAGAACTCTGGCCTCCAACTGGACTCTGTGGGCCTTAGTCATTAGGCATTCTCAGGTCCCACCTCTGAGATATGGCATCTCTGTTACCCAGGACTTCTGGTACTTTCCAATTTCCAGGCCTAGCCTGGAAAGACCCAGGGTATGAGAGCCTTATATTGGGAAGTCAGAACAGAAGGAGAGAGAGAATGTGTGGTGGAACTTGTGAGTGCCAAAGGAAACGCTGACTAAGCAGGTCCTGTCCCAGAAAGTAGGGTGCCTGGAACAGAAGCAAAAGAAGGGTGTCAAAGAGCAGCTTCAGCTCCTTAGTAGTCTCACTTCCCCACCACACCTCCAGACCCAGTATCCAGCCCCTCACCCATCCCCCGAACCCCTGTCCTAGCCAGCCCTCCACCCACCAGTCCCAGCCCTACCCCAGCGTCCACCCCTCCCCCGCCCTCTCTCCCATCCCCCTTCACTGATGGAGCCCTCTCCCTCCTCCCCAGGTGAGGGCACGCAGGCCCCCAGTTTCTCCAGCTACCTCTACTTCCTCTTTTGCCCCACACTAATCTACAGGAAGACTTACCCCAGGTAAGACCCTGCACCTCTTTCTCAAATGCCCCGGCCCATCAGGGACCCTGCCATTTTATTTTCCTTTCTATTATCCCCATTGCTGCTGCAGGACACCCAACGTCAGGTGGAATTATGTGGCCAAGAACTTTGCCCAGGTCAGAAGATGGGGTAGAAGGGCGGACTCGTGGTGGCCAAGGGGGCATTTCTGGGAGTGAGGTGGGGGAGGCCTGGGGAGGAGGTCAGAGGGTGGTGCTAAGGTAAGAGGAGGCAGGGGCTGGGCCAGAATCCAATTCCAGAGCCAAGGGGCAGCTGCTCGTGACCCCTCTCAAAGTGATGTGTCCCCCACCCCTCCCGCACCCCCCAGGCCCTGGGCTGCGTGCTGTATGCCTGTTTCATCCTGAGCCGCCTCTGCGTCCCTGTCTTTGCCAACATGAGCCGGGAGCCCTTCAGTAGTCGGGCTCTGGTGCTCTCTATCATGCATGCCACATTGCCAGGTATGCCCACCGAAGGAAGGGCTGGAGGGGGCTGCACCCGGGGGCAGGTTTCCTAGTAGGGGACTCCTGCCTCCCCTCACTCTTTCCCTTCAGTCAGGTTCAACACCTCCTGCTCCGGAACCTCTCCCACATGCGGCCCCTCCCATCATTGCTCACTTCAGATGACCACTCCACTCTCTCTTTCCACATTGGCCTCCTCACCTGTCTCCTTACCCCTTCAATCTTTCCTCTCCTGCCTGCCCCTGACACTGCTGCCCAGACAAACGTCCCTCCTCCAGGTTAATCATTACCCATCCTGCTTCAAAAACTCCAGTGACGGGCGCCTGGGTGGCTCAGTCGTTAAGCGTCTGCCTTCGGCTCAGGTCATGATCCCAGGGTCCTGGGATCAAGCCCCACATCGGGCTGCCTGCTCGGCGGGCCTCCTTCTCCCTCTCCCACCCCCCTGCTTGTGTTCCTGCTCTCGCAGTGTCTCTCTCTGTGTCAAATAAACAAATAAAATCTTTAAAACAAAAAACAAAAAACAAAAAAACTCCAGAGACTCTGCATTGCTGGCCTCTCCAGATACGATTTGACCCCTTGGACTGGCATTCAAGGTCCCTTCCCAGGCAGCCCCTCCCATCTTCTCATCCTGCCACAAGCTCCACCTGTTCCTTGAAAGACATGGCACTTTCATGCCTCCGGGCCTTTGCTCATACTGGTCCCTCAGCTTGGACTGCCCTTTCCCCATTTTCCAGCCATGAAATCCTGTCCCTTTTTGGAGGCCTATGACTGAGATGCCTCCTCCTCTAGGAAGCCTTTCAGTTTTAGCCATCAATCACCATGACTCACCCCTTGCTCTGCACTCCCAAGCACATCAATGGCCATCATGCTTAGCTCCCAGCACATTTGACCTTGATGCGTGGTTGGACATGTCTCTGTCCCTGTCTCTGCCTCTGTCTGTCTCTCTCTTCTCTGTGAACTCCTGACGGTCAGGAGCTTTGAGATTCATCTGTGCATCCCCAACATCTGGCATGGGGTTCATGAGCAGATGGATGGGTTAATGAATGCATGAGTTAGTGAGTGACTAATAAATGGTTGGTAGGAGTTGGGGCCCTGGTTGCTGATGAGGGCCCCTCAGAGCTTCCCAGGGGATCCAGGTGGGCCAGTCTGACCTGCAACCCTTGTCCCCACTCACCAGGCATCTTCATGCTGCTGCTCATCTTCTTTGCCTTCCTCCACTGCTGGCTCAACGCCTTCGCAGAGATGCTCCGATTTGGAGACAGAATGTTCTACCGGGTGGGGCCTGGACCTGGTCACTTGGGAGCTGGATGCAGGGAGGGCTGGGGAGTGATCTGGGGAGGATGGTGGCTCCATGGGGTGTCACCTCCTCTGTGCTGTCAGTCTCCCACATGAGAAACGTGCTCCACTGGATGCCGTTCTAATGCCACCCCTCCACCTCCTGACTAGCCAGGGCTACCTGCTTTCATGGGCATGGTACTTTGGAATCATCTTCTCCTGAGAGGGGGCGAAGGAGGGAGGGCAGGGCGCCAGGTCCTGAAGAGGCAGCTGGGAGAGTGCCTGCTGTCTTTCTTCAGCCAGGGGCAAGCCCCCTGTGGACCACTGGGCCAGGGTGCAGGAAGCAGGGAGGAGCAGCTGGGGCCTGGGAAAAGTCAGGACCCTGATGCTCACCTCCTTCCCCCAACCCTGACCCCACTCTTTCCCAGGACTGGTGGAACTCGACGTCCTTCTCCAACTACTACCGCACTTGGAACGTGGTGGTCCACGACTGGCTGTACAGTTACGTCTATCAAGATGGGCTGTGGGTACGGGCTTGGCAGACCCCCTCAGCTCCCACAGTTAATGGAGCCTCTCCAGGACATTCTCCTTCCCTCCGTCTGCACCACCCACCTTTTCCAGACCTAGGGGCCCCCTTGACTTCCATCTACCCCCTTCTACCCAACCCATTGGGCAGAAAATCCTCCTTAGGATCTAAGTTCCTTCCTTCCTTCTCCTTAACTCCACCCCGCCACAGAGCATTTCTCCCCTCCTTAGCCTTCTAAGGAGCATGCATATAGCAACTCTCAGTTACCAAGACTTTTCACATACATAACCTGCACAGTAACCCTGAGAAGTAAGTATTATTATATCCCCTTTTAAAGATTGCATGTAAGAGCTAATAAAATGCTCTTAAATAAGATGTATCAGCCCTTCAGACCCCAAATCCCATATTCTTTCCATTGTACCATACACTCTCCTGGCTTCCTTAAGGAGGGGGCTCTTTGTGGAGGAGTCTTGGAGAGACTCATTCCACCCTCCTCCCCCCACCCTTGCCAGCTCCTTGGTGGCCGGGCCCGAGGGGCCGCCATGCTGGGTGTGTTCCTGGTTTCTGCTGTGGTCCATGAGTACATCTTCTGCTTTGTCCTGGGATTCTTCTACCCTGTCATGCTGATACTCTTCTTTGTAATTGGAGGTGAGCTGGGCCTCCGTGTGCCACGGGAGGGGGAGCCTCCAGAGGGAGGAGGCCTGGAGTCCTGCTCCTGGAGACTCCAGACTGACAGGGGAGGCCACACACCCTTCTGGGGGGAGGCATGAAAGTTGGGGTGGGAAGGAACTTGGGAACAGGGAGGGAGGAAGCAGGGGGTTTCTTGGGGGATCTAGAAGATTTCTGGCTGGAGAGGAGCATCTGAGCAGGGCACACATAGAGGGAGACAAAAGGGAGAAGTGGCATGAGGCTGGAAGGTTTAGTATAAGATCCAGGATATTGATGTATAAACTGAGGAATCCTGCTTTCACATGAGCCCCTTGAGACCTCTACGGTTGCTGGAGCTGGGTTCAAGATCTTGCCCAACGGTGCCTTCCTGTTCCATCTCTCCCCAGTGCCGTGGGATGGGAGGGCAGCCAGGGAGACGAGGTATCTGGAATTGGAGTAACAACCTTTCCTCCTGCATCAGGGCTGATGAACTTCATGATGCATGACCGGCACACAGGCCCAGCCTGGAATGTGCTAATGTGGACCATGCTCTTTCTGGGCCAAGGCATCCAGGTCAGCCTGTACTGCCAGGAATGGTATGCCCGGCGACACTGCCCCCTACCCCAGGTAAGGGACCGTGACCCTCACTCAGCTCCCCGTCCAGAAGGACACACCTCCCCTCCCCAACAGCCAGTCCTCTTTTGTTGTCCAATTCAACAGCCGTTTGGTCAGGGGCCAGGGCCTGGTTTGGGGGCTTCCATGTCTTGGATGTGTAGGGTGGGCACAGGAGGGAACTCATGCACAGTTCACCTCTCTCTGGCACAGACAACCTTCTGGGGGCTGGTGACACCTCGATCTTGGTCCTGCCACACCTAGAGATCAGAGCACCCTCACTGCCCAGATGATACCACTAAGTTCTTCTCTGCCTGCAAAGCCCGGGACTGGGGTGCCTCTCCCTGCACTCCCAGATCTAGCTCCAAGTCAAGGGGGCCTGGCAGGCATGACCCCACCAGGTAACTCCAGGGACTGCGATCTATGGACCTGGAGGGCAGCTGAGCACAGACTCAGAATGGTGGTGGCTCTTGAGCCGCCAACCTCCTAGATTGGGCACAGAGCCCCCTCCTACCTCATGACTGTCCAGACTTGGGAAGACTTGAAGGATCTCATAGATCTGGTAATGCAGGGTGACCTAGAGAAGCTGAGGCTGCCAAGGTATGAAAAGGGTTTGGCTCGCTCTTTGTACTGCTTCCAATACAATAATAAACTGTGTCTCTTTTTATGCATTCATTTGTTTATTCCTTCATTCATTATGTGTTGAATGCCCACTTTTTTTTTTAAAGATTTTATTTATTTATTTGAGACAGAGAGAATGAGAGAGACAGAGAGCACATGAGAGGGGGGAGGGTCAGAGGGAGAAGCAGGCTCCCCGCCGAGCAGGGAGCCCGATGCGGGACTCGATCCCGGGACTCCAGGATCATGACCTGAGCCGAAGGCAGTCGCTTAACCAACTGAGCCACCCAGGCGCCCGAATGCCCACTTTTGACAGGCAGGCCTAAAGATCTGTGTCCGCAGAGGCGAGACTGTGTGGTGGGAGGGGCTGAGGGTCTTGGATGACATCCATTGCCTTTTTGATGCCATCCCCTCCCCGAAACCCAACCTCACCTTCCCTTCCACCTCTATTCCTTCTTCAGCTCACATTTCCACACGCCTTAATCCTTCTGCTCCCAGCAACCCCTGGCACATTTGGGGAGGGCCCACAGCAGGCCTCCTCTCCCTCCACAGACCCAGGAGAGGAAATGCTTGTACAGACCTGAAGCAATTATCTTAACTTCCTGAGCCTCAGTTTCCACTGCTATAAAGTGGACCTTAAAATGAAGAGTGTCCTGATTGTACGGGTTCAGAAGGTCAAAATATTCGTGTTCAGCCCCATTCCAGAAACCAGACTGTGTGTCACTCTAAGGAGAGGATTGTTTCTGTCCTCCTTACACAGGTCCTCACCTCACCTGGTGCTGGGAAGACATCTAGATCAGTAAACTTTTAGGGAACTTAGCCCCAGGGGACAGAGGACCAAACAAACCAGCGTCCCTAAGAAAGGGATAGGTGCTTCTTTTTTTTATAAGAATCTTTTTAAAAATTATTTTGTTTATTTATTTTTGAGAGAGAGAGCGTGTGCACAACAGGGGGAGGGGCAGAGGGAGAAGCAGGCTCCCCGCTGAGCTGGGACGATGCAGGACTCAATCCCAGGACCCTGGGATCATGACCTGAGCCAAAGGCAGACGCTCAACCAACTGAGCAATCCAAGCACCCAGTAATTTTTTTTTTTTACATGTTAACAGTATGTATGGATATCTTTTCATGTCAATAGTATAGATCTATTTCATCACTTTTAATTACTGCATGGTATTACATTGCATGTATATACCAGAATTTATTTAACTAATTACATACATTTCAATTGTTTCCAGTATTTTGTTCTTATAAACAATTCTATGATGAACTTCCTCGTGTATATATACACATCTTTGTGCATTTTCCTGTAGGAATTTTCTAGAAGCAGAATTACTGGAACATTGGGAGGTGTTACTCTAAATTTTGTATACATCGCCAAACTTCCCTCTGGAAAGTTTAAGTGAATTTAAATTGTATGATATCGCCCATTTCCCAACCCCCTTGCCCATACGGGGTTTTGTCAACTTATTTATTTTTGCCAATCTGATAAGCAGAAAATTATGTCTATTGTCTTCATTTTGCATTATGATCACTGCTTTAAAACTTGAATATATTTTCCTATATGTACCAACAATTTTTGTTTGTTTATTTTTAAGACCAGTTTTAGGTTCACAGCAAAAATGATCAAAGATACAGAGATTCTCCATATACCTCCTGCCCCCACACATGCATAGCCTCTCCCATTCTCAGCATCCCCCGCCAGAGTGGTATAATTGTTACAATTGATGAACCTACACTGACACATCGTTATCAGCCACAGTCGGTAGTTTAGTATTCCCTCTTGGTGTTGTACATTCTATGGATTTGGACAAACTTATTATTTTTGTTTTTCTAGTTTTTTCTAGCTTTATTAAGATATTATTAAAATATGTAGTTTAAGGCATACCATATGATGAGTTGATATATGTATATGTTGCAAAATAATTACCACAAAAAGTTGGTGAATACCTCCATCCTCTAACAGAATTATGTGTGTGTGTGTGTGTGTTGATAACATTTAAGATTTTCTCTCTTAACTTTCAAATATATAACACAGTATTAAGTATAGTCACATGCTGTACATTAGACCCCTAGAACACATTCCTCTTGTAGCTGGGAGTTTATACCCCTCGACCAACATCTTCCCATTTCCCTCCCCCTCAGCCCCTGGCAATCACCAATCTATTCTCTACTTCTATGATTTGGCTTTTTTAGATTCCATATATAAGTGAAAACATTCAGTATCTTTCTCTATCTGATTAATTTCATTTATCATAAAGCCCTCAATGGATTTGGACAAATTTGTAATGACATGTATCCACCATTATAGAAGTTCTTTACCTAAAAATATTCTCAAATATATTGACATCTATTAAAGGATTCTATATTAGATCCACTGATCAGTACCATAATGTTTAGTTACAGTCGCTTTAGAGGATGTTCGATAACTGGTTATGGTGAATCCCCCTTTGCTAATTTTCTTTTTCATATTTTTTCTTTGCTATTCTTGGGCATATGTTCTTCATATGAAGTTTAAGAGCCTTGATCCTTTTTTAATTTTTTAATAGCTGTTGGCCTCTTCCTTGTGGCCTTGAGAGAATAAAAGAGCAGGTGATCGCTGATGTTTATATCAACAAGCTTAAAGAGTTTGGATAACTTAGACCTCAGGATTGATGCTTGTCATGCAACAAGGGTGCATACTGATTATTTGCAAGATCATAGAAATAACTGTGATCATTCCTTTAGAAAATGGACTTGACAGGGGTGCCTGAATGGTGCAGTCAGTTAAGCATCTGACTCTTGGTTTCAGCTCATGTCATGATCTAAGGGTTGTGGGATCCAGCCCCGAGTTGGGCTCTGCGCTCAGCTGGGGGTCTGCTTTGGATTCTCTCTCTCCCTTTCCTTTTACCCCTCCCACTCGTGCTCTCTCTCTCTCCCTCCCTAAAATAAATAAATAAATCTCAAAAAACAAGAAAATGGACCTGACAATATAAGTTTATATATAACCTAGTTATTGAATAATAAATTTCATAGTTTTATTGATATATAATTGAAATATATAAACTGCACATATTTAAAGTGTATCTTTTGATAAAATTTGAATAGATATACACATGTAAAACCATCACCACAATCAATATAATGAATATATCAATCACCTCTAAAAGTTTCCTCATGTCCATTCATAATCTCTCCCCTGTGTCCGTCCCCACCCCCATCCAACCATCCCCAGGCCATCACTGATCTACTTTTTGTCATGTTAGATTAGTTTGAGTTTCTAGAATTTTACACAAGCGGAATATATGGTATGTATTCTTTTCTCTCCAGCTTCTTTCTTTCAGCATAGTTACTTTTAGATTCATTCATGTTATTACATTTATTGCTTTTTATTACTGAGGAGTAGTCTGTTGTAACACAATTAGTTTATCTATTTACCTGTCCAGGAACATTTGTGTTGTTTTCAAATGAAGCCATTACAATGAAGCTGCTGGAACACTTAGGTAAAAGTCTGTGTGAATATGGGCTTTCATTTTGGGGGGGTAAATACCTAGGAGTAGAATGTCTGAATCACATGGTAGGTGTATCTAACTTTTCAAGGTGGTTGCACCATTATACATTCCTACCAGCGGTTTATGAAAGTTCCAGTTGTTCCTCATCCTTGTCAACACTTGGTATGGTCAGTCTTTTGCATTTTAGCCATAGTAGTATCTCACTTTGGTTTTCCTTTCTGTTTCTATAATGACTAATGAGGCTAAGTGTCTTTTCATGTGCTTATTTATCAACAGTATATATTCTTTGGCAAAGTGTCTGTTCAAACCTTTTGCTCCTTTTTAAACTGGGTTGTTGGGTTTTTATTACTGCATTTTGAGAGTTCTTTATGTATTCTGGATACAAGTCCTTTAACAGATAGGTGATTGATCTACAAATATTTTCTCCCAGTCTGTGGCTTGTCCTTTTTGTATCCTTAACAGTTTCTTTCACAGAGCAGAGGATTTTAATTTTAATTAAATCCAATTGATCAGGTTTTTTTTCCCCCCTTTTCATAGTTTTGGTGTGGTATCTAAAAAATCTTTGCCTAACTTGAGGTCACAAAGATGTTCTTCTATGTTTTATTCTAGAAGTTTTATAGATTTTTGTTTTATATTCAGCTATGTGATTTATTTTGAGCTAAGTTTTGTATATAATGTGAAGTATATGTTAAGTTTCATTTGTGTGTGTGTGTATCCAATTGTTCTTGTACCATTTGTTGAAAAGGCTACCTTTTCTCCACTGAATTGTCTTTGCAACTGTAGCTCTATTTCTGAACTTTCTTTCTGCTCCATTGATTTTTTGTTTTGGTCTTTCTTTATACCAACACCATACTGTCTTGATTACAGCAACTTTATAATAAGTCTTGAAACATGTAGTTTCAGTCTTCCAACCTTATTCTTTTTCAAAGTTGTTTTCGCTATTTGAGTTCTTTTGAACTGCCATATAAATTTCAGAACCAGCTTGTGAATATCAAAAAAAAAAGAGAGAGAGAGAGAGAAGTCCGCTGGGATTTTGATTGGGGATTGCACCTTGAATCTGTACATCGATTTGTATTGAACTGACATCTTAAAATGGAGTCTTGGCACCCGTTAGCCTGTAAGTCTCTCCCCTTATTTAGGTCTTCTCTAGTTTATCACAGCAACATTTCATAGTTTTAAGCACGCAGAATTTGCACATCTTTTGTCAGATTTGTCTCTCAGTATTTCATGTTTTAATGCTATTGTTTTCTTAATTTCAATTTCTGATTGTTCATTGCTAACACTTTGAAATCAACTGATTTTTGTATATGCGAATCAACTGATTTTGTCTTCTTTTGAATTACTTATGATTCCCAAAATGGAATGAATGGCACATTTGGTTTCACTGTGTTATGTGTTGTATCTTACATTGTATCGTATGTGCTTTCATCATCCCAGAGCAAGTTGCTGCTATTCTCCATTTCTCCTACTCCCTTGTTGTTTTGGAAGGGAAACAACACTCTTCCAATCCCTTGATAGTTACCTACCTTCCTTCCTATTGGATTATTGATAATCCAATACCTACTTCTTTACCATCATTTTTTTAAAAACCAATTATGGGGCGCCTGGGTGGCTCAGTTGGTTAAGCATCTGCTTTCAGCTCAGGTCTTGATCTCGGGGTCCTGGGATCGAGCCCTGTATCGAGCCCCGCATCGAGCCCCGCATCGGGTTCCCTGCTCGGTGGGGAGTCTGCTTCTCCCTCTGCTGCTCCCCCTGCTCCTGCTCTCCCTCTGTCTCTCAAATAAATAAAAACTTAAAAAAAATAAATATACCAGGCGCCTGGGTGGCTCAGTTGGTTAGGCGACTGCCGTTGGCTCAGGTCATGATCCTGGAGTCCCAGGATCGAGTCCCGCATCGGGCTCCCTGCTCCGCGGGGAGTCTGCTTCTCCCTCTGACCCTGCCCCCCTCACGCTCTCTCTCTCTCTCATTCTCTCTCTCTCTCAAATAAATAAATAAAATCTTTTAAAAAAATAAAAAATAAATATACCAATTATTTCTTCCATTAAGATGTTTTATTTTACTGCCACTTCTACCCCGGTAAGAGAGACCTTCAGAATACTTTGACTGATCTCTCCTACTCTGCGTCCCATCCCTGGGTGTGGCTGAGAGAGCACAGTACTTAGGGTCCTAGATATAATTGTCTGTCCAGCTCCATGAGCATTTAACAGCTTGATATTTGGCCAAGTGTCCCGCTCACTGCAGGTTTTTCCTCCCCCTTGTCTTCCTCTACCTTGACTTCTCTATTCCCTAGCGGAGTTTTCTCTTGAGTATTTTCCTCAGGTCAGATAGGAGCTTGAGATACTCTTTATAGCTCTAAATACCTTTCTTTTGCTCTGACAGGTGAAAGCTTTCCCAGCTGGGGATGAGGTCCCTGGGCAGCTGGTCCCTTTCTCTCACTGTCCCCACGTTTAGCTGCCAGTGCCGCAGATGAAGAGTCCTGGGTCAATTTGGTGCTTTTCCCTTTGTACAGAACTTGCTCTTTCTGTCTAGAAACTTGAAAATGTTTTTCTTTAATCTTGAAATTCAGAGTTTCATGCTGAGATGTCTGCCTTTTCTTTTCTTTCCTTTTTTGTGTCTTCCTGTGCCCTTTCAGTCGGCAAAGCTGAGCTCTTTCTTTCAAGTCACTGAAGTATTCTTCTATTTTTAAATTATTACCTCTCTTCCGTCTATGCCTTTTCGTTCTTTTGGAGCTAATACATTTAAATGTTAGGACTACTGGATCTATTCTCCCAAGTCTCATATTTGCCTCGTTGTTTCCATCTCTTTGTATTCTTTGCTCCATGCTTTGAAATATGTTTTCCACTTGTTCTTCCAAGCCACTAATTTCAGTCTCAGCAGCGACCAGACTTTTCTCTTTCGATGCATATACTAATTTGTTGTTGTTGTTGTTGAAATAACGTTTCTTTAGTTCCAGGAAGTATTTTTTGGTACACCACTTGAATCTCTTTAAGTGCTCCTAATATTTTCTTAAGTTGTCTTATAACTCTTCAGTGGTTCCTGTTGCTGTCTGGTATGCAGGAAAAACAGCTATAATGACCTCATCCCTGTAAAGCCAGGGTCATCTGAGTCATGTTCTTTCAGGATCCCCCATGGTCCTGACCTCTGCTCAGGGGCTCTCCAAAGCTGGTCTCCAAACTCCTACATGGTGAGAATGAGGAAGCTCCTCACCAGGTCTCCTCATTAGGCCTTCCCCTTACTAACTCCAAGTTCAAGCCCTCACTTGCACACCCAGCCCCTGGCTCCAGCAGCACTATGGTTAAGGAGAGGCAAGTGTTGGGAGTGGAAATTCCCTTAGAACAGTGACTGTCAAACTTGAGCACGCACTAGAATCACCTCCAGGGCTTGCTAGGAGCAGTTGAGCCCCACCCCGGGAGTTTCTGATTCATTACCTCTAGGGCATGGCCTGAGAATTCCCAAGAAACGCTGATGCTGCTGGTCTAGCAACCACTGCATTAGTTGTCAAACCGAGCCGTCCTTCTTCTTCCTCAAAATTATAGCTTTTTTACGGTAAGGAAATTAATCCCATGTCAGGGAGGTATTATCTCCTCATTTTACCTTGGGTTCTTCAACTTATTCATAGTCTTGAGGCTCCATCCAGGCCTCCTCGTCCACCAAAGCCCTCTCAAGTGCTTCACCGCCCTGACCCCTGGTCTGAGAAGCGGGCAGTGGCCGAAGGCCAAACGTGCCCAGAGCAGAACACCTTCGGGCTGAACCGAAGTGGAGTAGAGGTGGGTCAGACCAGAAAGCCTTTCCTTTGCACAGGCTCAGGACCCTTCGTGGTACCTTGTTTTCCCCTGGTACCCAGAGGGTGGCAGCAGGGCCCCACCAGCTCTCCCTCCAGGATGTCAGTGGGGACGTAGCACCTGGAGTGGGGGTCTGCAGGTGAGGCAGGGAGGACTCTGGGCCATTGTCCCACCCAGCACGGCTCTCCTCCTGGGCTAGGAACCACCTTGTCTTCCTGTCTGGGGTCTCTTCGCTGCTGCCCTACCTGTGCCCCTCAAACTCTGTGCCCATCCTCTGCCTCAAACACCTTCCCTTCACCCCTTTGATTTGTCTGGTCTTTTCTCCAAATCTCCTTGCTTGTCCTGGGATCCCCATATAACACCCACTCCCCTCTTCTGTGGTCCCCTTCCTAATCTGTGCTGGCCCAGTGGTCTGCAGCCCTCATAACATCTCATACTCCACTAGTTGGAGTTTCTCCCTCCCATATTAGGCCCCCCTCGCGCTGCTGTTTGGAGCACCCCTCCTATAACACACACTCCACACTTCTGAAACACAGAACTCAAATGGGCATTTCAGCAATGTCCAATGATCCTATTCATCTGGAGGACTCCCTTCCCACTCTCTAAAAGAACAACTTCATTTCTTTTTTTAAGATTTTATTTATTTATTTGTCAGAAAGAGAGAGAGAGTGCGCGCACACACACAAGCAGGGGGAGGGACAAGCAGAGGCGAAGCAGGCTCCTTGCTCCCCCAATGAGGGACTCAATCCCAGCACCCTGGGATCGTGATCTGAGCTGAAAGGAGACACTTAACAGACAGAGCCACCCACATGTCCCGAAAAACTTCATTTCTTCTCTTTTCCCACCATCCATCTCCAACTCTATAGATCCACCCAAAACACACACTCTAGATTTCCCCCACTCCAAGTCCATCCCACGAGCTGCAGGCATAGGCCTTCCTCGCATCATGGGCGATTCTCTCCTGTCTCACCACCTCAAACACTACCAAACACAAGCAATCCTTTTATGAGTTCGAGGCACTGCCCCCTCCTTTCTCCTCTCTATCAGATGTTCCCATTAGCACGCGACGCATCCCACATTCTCATCAAGCCGTCCCACTTCTCAGCTTCCTACTGTAACCAAACTTCTGGAAAAAGTGTCTGCTCATTGTGACTGTTTTGTCACCTCCTTTCACTTTTGTGTTAATCATGTGTCTACAAAGATGTCTCTTCATAGTTTGGTATGGGTTACCCGTGCCCATGCCTTCCTGTCGTCTCCTTTTTCACCTAGGGATCCACTCTAGTACATGACAAATCTATATGTATTCTTGAAAAATACGGTGTTGGACTTTACCTTTTTAATTTATATCATGTAATTTATGCTATAATTCTCATTCTATTTTATTCATCACTGTTTTAAGATATGTAAATGATGCAACATTTAAATATGTAAATTTATGCTGATACCTGTGTCGCACACACTTTTTTTTTTTTTAAGATTTATTTATTTTAGGGGCACCTGGGTGGCTCAGTTGGTTAGGTGTTTGCCTTTGGCTAGGGTCATGATCCCAGGGTCCTGGGATCCAGTGCCGCATCGGGCTCCCTGCTCAGTGGGAAGCCTGCTTCTCCTTCTCCCTCCGCCCCTCCCGCCCACTCATCTCTCTCTCTCTCTCAAATAAATGAATAAATAAAATCTTTTTAAAAAAATATTTATTTATTTTAGAGAGATAGAGAGAGCACACACCCGTGTGTGAGTGGGGGGAGGGGCAGAGGGAGAGAATCTTCAAGCAGACTCCCCACTGAGTGCAGAGCCCCTCATAGGGCTAGACCTGGGACTTGATCCCACAACTCTGAGATCATGACCTGAGCAGAAATCAAGAGTCAGATGCTTAACTGAGCGAGCCACCCAGGTGCCCCCACATTTTTTCTTTTTTAAAGTTGTTTTTGGGGGGGCCTGGGTGGCTTGGTCAGTTAAGCGTCTGCCTTCGGCTCAGGTTGTGATCCCAGGGTCCTGGAATTGAGCCCTGCATAGGGCTCCCTGTTCAGCACGGAGCCTCCTCCCTCTCCTTCTACCCCTCCCCTATTTGTGCTTGCTCTCTCTCGAGCGCGCTCTCTCTCTCAAGTGGATTAATAAAATCTTTTTAAAAAAATAAAGTTGGTTTTGGCTATCCCAGATCACTTGCATTTCCACATGCATTTTAGAATCAACTGTAATTTCTACAAAAACCATGCTGGGATTTCTATTGAGATTACACTGACTCTATAAATAAGTTTGGGAAGAATTAACGTCTCAGCAATACTAGGCCTTTCAGCAATAAACATTGTATATCTCTCCATTTAAGTCTTATTTAATTTCTCTTACCAATGTTTTTTAGTTTTCAGTGTATGGGATTTGCACATCTTTCATCAGAGTTGTCCTTACATAATTCTCTTCTTTTTTGATGATACTGTAAATGATATTGTCTTTTTTTTTTTTTAAGATTTTATTTATTTATTCATGAGAGATAGAGAGAGAGAGGCAGAGGCAGAGGGAGAAGCAGGCTCCCCGTGGAACAAGGAGCCCGATGCGGGACTCGATCCCAGGACCCTGGGATCATGACCTGAGCTGAAGGCAGACGCTTAACCGACTGAGCCACCCAGGCGTCCCAATGATATTGTCTTTTAATTTCCACTTCCAATAGCTTGTTGCTGGTGTACAGAAATAAAATTAATTTTTGTATATTGATCTTGTATCTTGCAACCTTGCTAAACTAGTTCTAGTAGCATTTTCGTAGGCTCATTAGAATTTGCTACATAGATGATCATTTCACCTGCAAATAAAAACAATTTTACTTTTTCCTTTCTAATTTTTAGGTCTTTTTTTCCCTTGCCTTATTACCTAGCTAGAACTTCAAGTACAGTGTTAAACAGAAGGAGTGAGTATGGACCTCTCTGTCTTGTTCCTGATCTTAGAAGGACAGATGTATACATACATAGTTTATCAGCTTTATTCAAAGATATATACTTCAGGATTATTCAAATATAATTCTTATACCATTCCATTCACCCACTTAAAGGGTACAAGTCAATGGTCTTAATATGTTCACAGATTTGTGTAACCATTACCACAATTTATTTTAGTACATTTTCATCACTGCCCCCCCAAAACCTTGTACCCATTAGAAATCACTTTCCATTCCCCTCTAAATCTCCTGCTTTGGGCAGCCACAAATCTACTTTCTAATCTGGATATTTCAAATAAATGGAAACATACCATATATGGTCTTCTGAGATTAGCTTCTTTTTTTTTAGCATACAGTTTTCAAAGTTAAACCATTTTGTAGCATATAGCAGTTCATCATCCATTTGTGTGGTCAAAGAACATTCCATTGTATGGATATCCCACATTCTATTTACTCATTCATCAGTTGATGAATATGATGGTTCATTTTATGTTCCAATCTGACTAGGCTAAGGGATGCCCAGATAGGGGGTAGAACATTATTTCTGGGTGTGTCTGTGAGAGTGTTCTAGAAGAGATTAGCATTTGATTTGGTAGGCTGAGTAGAGAGATCCTCTCTCAGCAATGTGGGCAGGCATCAACCAATCTTTTAAGGGCCCAAATGGAACAGAAAGGCAAGGGAAGGGCAAATTCTCTTCTTGAGCTGGAATATCTGTCTTTTCCTGTCCTCAGACATCAGAGCTCCTGGTTCTTGGGTCTTTGACCTCTTGCTAGGAGTTATACCAGCGGCTCCCCGGTTCTCAGGCCTTTGGACTCAGAATGAGTTATACCAGGGCTTCCCTGGCCCTCCAGCTTGCAGATGGCAACCTTCATAACCAGGTGAACCAATTACTATAATAAAGCTCCTCTTATATATATCTATATATGCCCTCTTGGTTCTGTTTCTCTGGAGAACCCTGATCAATACAATGAACATTTGGATTGTTTCCGCTTTGGCGCTATTATGAATAATGCTGCCATGAACATTTGCACACATGTTTTTGTGCGGATGTATGTTTTCATTTCTCTTAGGTATATACCTGGGAATGGAATTCCTGGGTCATAGGATGACTCTATATTTAACCTTTGAGGAACTGCCAGACTGTTTTCCAAAGTGACTGCACAAGTTTACAATTCCACCAGCAGTGTATGAGGGTTCCAATTTCTTTACATCCTTACCAACATGTGATATTTCTCTTTTTTTGTTGTTGTAACTATCTTAGCGGGTATGAAGTGGTATCTCATTGTGGTTTTGATTTGCATTTCCCTGATGACTAATGATGTTGGGCATCTTGTCATGTGCTTTTTGGCCATATGTATATCTTCTCTGGGGAAATGTCTACTCAGATCCCTTGTCCATTTTTGATTTGGATAATTTGTCTTTTATTATTAAGTTGTAAGAGGGCTTCAACTATTCCAGATGTAAGTCCTTTATCAGATATATAATTTGCAAATATCTTCTTCCATTCTACACATTGTCTTTGCACATTCTTGATGGTGTCCTTTGAAGCACAAGTTTTAAATTTTTTTTAAGTTTTTTTTTTTTTAATGTATTTATTTGACAGAGAGAGACACAGCGAGAGAGGGAACACAAGCAGGGGGAGTGGGAGAGGGAGAAGCAGGCTTCCCGCCGAGCAGGGAGCCCGATGCGGGGCTCAATCCCAGGACCCTGGGATCATGACCTGAGCCAAAGACAGACGCTTAACGACTGAGCCACCCAGGTGCCCCACAAGTTTTAAATTTTGATGAGGTCCAATTAATCTGTTTTTTCTTTGGTTGCTTGTGCTTTTGGTGTCATATGTAAGAAGACTTAGCCTAACCCAAGCTCACTAAGATATATTCCTCTATTTTCTTCCAAGAGCTTTATAGTTTTTAGCTCTTAGGTTTAGTTCTATAATTCATATGAGTTACTTTTGTGTATGATGTGATAAAGGGGTTCAACTTCATTCTTTTGCATATGGATATCCAGTTGTCCCAACACCATTTGTTGAAAAGACTATTCTTTTCCCAAAAATCAATTGGTTGTAAATGTGAGGGCTTATTTCTGGATTCTCAATCTATTTCTTTGGTCTGCATGTCTATATTGTAGACCACATTATGTTGATTACTACAGTTTTGTAGTAAGCAAAGCTTCCATTTTCCTCAGGACATGTTACTCTTTCAGCATCAGTGTGTGACAGGATGCACTGAATATTGCCAATCTGGAAAATTCACTTGGATAAAGTGAAGAGCAGAAATCAAGTAAGAAAAACAATTAAGAAACTCAGCAATACCAAAGCTGGTTCTTTGAGAAGATCAATAAACAAGAAACCTCTAACTAAACTGAACAGAAAAAAAAGAGAGAAGACACAAGTCATCAGTATCAGGAATGAGAGACAGGTAACAATACTACAGATTCTACAGATATTAAAGAGGTAATAAGGAAACAAGTTTATATCAATAAATCCTGAAACTTAGATGAAAATAAACCATTTTTTTGAAAGACAAAAATTACCAAACCTTACTCAAGAAGAAACAGCCCTCAACAGCCCTCATCTGTTAAAGAAATTGAATGTGTAGTTTAAAATCTTCCCCCAAAGAAATCCCAGTATCAGTACCTGGTATATATAACCCTCCAGTCTATCTTCCTTGGCAGAAGGGAACAGCAGCAAAATACCTCCAGTTGACATTAAAAACACTTAAACCTCTCATCCAACTTTAAAATGTATGTGGTTATAAGAAAAAAAAACTAAAAATAACATGTTACAAACTAAGGAAATGTGCAAGCTAATTATGTTGGCACCAGAGAATTTGCTAAAAATGAACTTCAGGAATTTTTCAAAACTAGGTCATCAGACTACTGGATTCTTCTAACATGTGGAAACTGGATCTCAAGAAGTGACAAAATAGTCTAGAAAAGAAAGCACAGAATTGTTGCGTTTGGGGGGATAAAGTTGAAGAGATGGTGTCTTGTACAAACAAATGGTATTCCTCTTTAGAATAAACTACATCTTCTGCTTAAGAGACACTTTTGTGACTTTGTAAGAACCTTAGCTTTGCCCAGCCTCAGCTGCCTTATTTGTAAAATACAGGTTAAAAAATCTGCCTAAAGGCTAAGGTCGTATCAAGTGAGTACTTGGCAGGCCTTTCGACTCCATGACCTATTATTCTAGGAAACTTATAATGCCAACACTAAAGCAGGGGTTGAGAGAATGTTGCCTTCTTTATACAAAGCCCGACCTTCAAGGTACTTCATTTAACATTTAAAAACCTCGGGGTGCCTGGGTGGCTCAGTCATTGGGCGTCTGCCTTCAGCTCAGGTCATGATCCCGGGGTCCTGGGATCGAGCCCCGCATCGGGCTCCCTGCTCTGTGGGAGGCCTGCTTCTCCCTCTCCCACTCCCCCTGCTTGTGTTCCCTCTCTTGCTGTGTCTCTCTCTGTCAAATAAATAAAATCTTTAAAAAAAAAACAAAAACATTTAAAAACCTCTCTTAAAAAAAAGAGAAGAATCAAGCACCCCAACTCACTACCTCACCCCCCACCTACCATCCTGGGTTATCAATCCATTTTCTCTACTGCCCCTGTGATATCTCCCAGGAGAACATCACTTCCCCGCTTTAAAGCTCTGGCCCTTTGTTTCCCTTAGCACAATTAAGATGGATTGGGAGATCCAAAAGGATGTTAGTTTAAAAGTCAAAAGTCCATAAATCTATCCAGTAGCTATGAACATACCTGGTGCCTAGATCATGGTTTCTTTTTTTTTTTTTTTAAGATTTTTACTTATTTATTTATTTGAGAGAGAGAGACAGAATGAGTGTGCGTGTGGGGGTGGGGAGGAGCAGAGGGAGAGGGATAAGCAGACTCTGCACTGAGCACATAGCACTTGATCCCACAACCCTGAGATCATGACCTGAGCCAAAATCAAGAGTCGGACGCTTAACTGACTGAACCACCCAGGCGCCCCAAGATGGCAGTCTCTAAATGCCATTCTCCACAAAAAGGAATCAGGTTTCCTTGAAGACATGGCTGATTCCAAGTGGAGCAGAGGAAGCATAAGATAAGCCTGGAACATTTTTGTTGTGCCAGGAACAGAGGCAGTGCTAAGAGAAAAAAAAGTCAGGGTGAAAGGACCCGGGAGCCAGATTAAAGGGGTTTCTTATGGTCAAAAATGGTACAATTTTAGTATTAAAATAAGGATAGAAATGGATTATAACTTACTGGATAAAACAAAGGCCCATATTGATAGTAAATAGATGAATGAATGAGGAGAAAGGAGGGTTCTTCTTTGCAGTTAAATGCCAAATGATAAAAGTGGAGGGATTGATAGAGTTAGAAAATCACCATTTTGCAACCTTTATGGTGAAAGTTGGTTTGGGCAAGGATCACGGACGAAGAGATACTAAGTCTAGGCGGGGAATAAAGCGGAGCAGGATATATGTGTATTCTCAGAATGTCTCCTCATAGATTGTTTATTAGTTGCAAAGGGGAAAATAGTAACTAACTGTGGGGAAACCAGACAACCCCTTGATCAATTTTGACCTTGATCAAATTACATCACCAATAAGAAGCAGATGGACATTGTGGACCTTGGGGTTGACTTCCCTGAAAAGAACACACATGATTTACATCATATTCCAGCTCAGAATGCAGAACCTAAATCCAGTCAAGAGGAAACATCAGGAAAAACAAATAGATGAACATTCTATAGAATGACTGGCCTGTATTCTTTAAAAATGTTAATGTCCTTAATGACAAAGAAGGCTGAAGAACTATTTCAGTTAAGTTTAGTTTACTTTAGTTTAAGGAAACAGAAATATGACAACAAAATGTGATACATGATCCTGGCCTGGGATCTCGTATGAGAGGGAAAATGCCATAATGGGCACTATTGGGAAAATTGACAATTTTGGAATAACGGACTTTAAAGTATAGTGTCAATTTTAAACTTCCTGAATTTGATAATTGTGCCATGGTTATATTTAAGATAACATTCTTCTTATGTTGGCTAATTGAATTTAAATTAAAAAAAAATATTCTTCTTCTTAGGAAATATGCACCAGAGTATGAGAGATAAAGGGGCATATTTTATGAAACCAACTCTCAAACGGTTCAGAAAAAAAACATGTTATAGTACATATATAAAAGAATGATAAAGAAAATTTGTCAAAGTGTGAAAAATCGACAAATTTAGGTAAAGAGTATATGGAAGTTCTCTGTAACTATTATATTATTATTATTTTGAAATAAGGAAAATATTTTTAAGGTACATAAACAGAAGAGAACCAGCCAAATGAGGACCTAAGGTGCATAAGAAAAATTCCAAGTGTTTAGGCAAATTCTGACGTTCCTGTAGCTTGCTCCCTTTCATCTACTTTCCTAAAAAGGCTCTTACCATCAACCTCAAGAGCTGCCATATCATAGGTGCCCCACCCAGCTTTTAGCTCCTCAGCCCATGGCCTACCTGTGATGGTACCATTTTCCTTCCCCAGTCCTGTGGAATCTGGCCACTTGAATACACTGACCGCTCTAAACCAAAAACCAAAACCAAAACCAAACAAAACCTGTTCCAACACTGCAACCTACCCAGGTAGGTATTCCCAATATCCTCGTTTCCTGTTTGATGAAAACATGATTTCCCCAGGTCAAGGGCAAGATGGGTATCCGAACCTACACATGGCTTCACCCTTCCTGCAAGCAGTAGATCCAGAGCATACAGATCATAAAACGGCCCTAACACTCACACACCTATGAATTATGTATGTGTGACAACAGAAGCAGGCTACGTCTGTGGTTAAGAGCCAGAGGAAGATGGCTGAAATTTGGCTTTGACTCCACCACTGAGTTATGTGACTGAGAGCCAGTCAACTACTACCTGGAGCTCATTAACAATTCACTCAACATTATCCAGCCAGTAAGTACCACATTCCATTTTAGGAAGCAGTGATACAAAATCTCTGCTCCCAGAACTTACATTCTAGTTGGGTGAGACAGGAAAAAAAATTAAATAAATATATTGATAGATGATAGATAGATAGATGATAAGAGACTGAAATATAGACTATGCCAGATACTTACACGTGCCATGGAGAAAAACAGGGCAGACAATAGAATAGCAAGGGCAAGAACCAAAGGTGAAAATGTAATTTTAGGGGCACCTGGGTGGCTCAGTCGGTTAAGCATCTGCCTTCGGCTCAGGTCATGATCCCTGGGTCCTAGGATCGTGCCCCGCGTCAAGCTCCCTGCTCCGCAAGAAGCCTGCTTCTCCCTCTCCCACCCCCCCTGCTTGTGTTCCCTCTCTCACTGTGTCGCTCTCTGTCAAATAAATAAATAAAATCTTTTTTAAAAATGTAATTTTAAGTAGAATATTCAAGGAAAGTTTCACTAAGGAGGTGACATCTGAACAGAAATCTAAAGTCAATGAGGGAACGAACCATGTAGATAGATGAACTCTGAGGCAAAAGGGGACAGCAGGTGCCAAGGCCCTGGAGCAGGGTTATGCCTCGGATGAGGGATGACTGTTTAATTCTTAAACTCTTCGAAGGCAGGGAAAGGAATTACACATATTAGGAGCTCCGTAAATGCTGATGGAAGAGAGGAAGCAGGAGGGAGACTGCCATATTGTATCTAGAGATTGAAAGGTTGAATTTTGAGACTAGGAGAGTAGGAGCACCTGGCTGGCTTAGTCAGTAGAGCATGTGACTCCTGATCTCAGGGTTGTGAGTTCAAGCCCCACACTGTATGTAGAGCTTACTTAAAAAAAAAAAAAAAAATAGAAGAGTAGAAGCATTAGCTTATAAAGCTGGAGAAAAGCTGGTGATTAACTGATACTAGGTCTTGTCTTTCTGACCTCTTAAAAATATTTCTCAAATGGAGATGATTTAAGAATTTTGAAGATTTTTAAAAAAGATTTTATTAATTAATTAATTTATTTATTTATTTATTTATTTGTCAGAGAGAGAAAGAGAGCACAAGCAGGGGGAGTGGGAGAGGGAGAAGCAGGCTCCCCACTGAGCAGGGAGCCTGATGCAGGACTCAATCCTGGGACTCCAGGATCATGACCTGAGCTGAAGGCAGTCGTTTAACCAACTGAGCCACCCAGGTATCCTGAAGATTTTGGTTTTATTTTTGCTTTCTAGCTTTGTTTTGAGTTGAAAATAAGGATTTTTTTAAATTTGTCTTTTTCACTAAGTTTAAGACATTTTGCAGATACATAGAACTCTTTAAGAATAGGGCTTAGTGAGGCGCCTGGGTGGCTCAGTCGTTAAGCGTCTGCCTTCAGCTCAGGCCATGATCCCAGGGTCCTGGGATCGAGCCCCACATCGGGCTCCCTGCTCGGCGGGAGGCCTGCTTCTCCCTCTCCCACTCCCCCTGCTTGTGTTCCCTCTCTCACTGTCAAAGAAATAAATAAAATCTTAAAAAAAAAAAAAAAAAGAATAGGGCTTAGAGTTCAAATTATTAATAATACTCTCAAACAATTTTATTATTTGGAAGAAGTTAAATACCATTTGCAGAATAATAAGTTTATAGGGGAATTATCAGCAATTTATAAATAGAAAGGCATTTTCCCCCTGCCAAATGGTCAAAAGAATTGGTCTGCAATTTGGGTGTTCTTTTGCTATGGTTTATACAGTCTACATTTGCCTCTTCAAATAACTTTGGATGATTTTTTACATGACTACATTATTGTTTTCATAAAAGGTATTTTTATGAATTGGAAATAACATAAAGTTCTGGTAGATTTGCCATTTGTCTTTAATAACTTGTGTAGCACTATTTCCTCTTTTACCAGATCCGCCAACATGGGCCATGTTGGCACCAAAGCCA
Source organism: Neomonachus schauinslandi (assembly GCF_002201575.2). Taxonomy (NCBI): domain Eukaryota; kingdom Metazoa; phylum Chordata; class Mammalia; order Carnivora; family Phocidae; genus Neomonachus; species Neomonachus schauinslandi. The sequence continues at coordinate 60,585,070 of NC_058407.1, read as the reverse complement.
GGAAGAAGGTGGCCTGGGTGGTCACCAAGAAGTACTACACGCGGGGCGCCTGGGTGGCTCAGTCGTTAAGCGTCTGCCTTCGGCTCAGGTCATGATCCCAGGGTCCTGGGATCGAGCCCCACATTGGGCTCTCTGCTTGGCAGGAAGCCTGCTTCTCCCTCTCCCACTCCCCCTGCTTGTGTTCCCTCTCTCACTGTGTCTCTCTCTGTCAAATAAATAAATAAAATCTTTACAAACAACAAAAAAAGAAGTACTACACGCGCCTGGGCAACCTCTTCCACACCAACAAGCCTGTGTGCGAGGAGACGCCATTATTCCCGCCAAGAAACTCTGCAACAAGAGAACAGCCTGTCACACGTCAGATGGAGCGGATTCAGAGAGGCCCAGTGAGAGGGGTTTCCACCAAGCTGCAGGAGGAGGAGAGAAAGGAGGGAGAATTCCATTCCCGAGGTCTCAGCCTGGGGGCAGGAGATCATGGAAGTGGATCCTGACCCTAAGGAAATGTTGAAGGTCTTGGACTTTGGCAGTTTGCCCAAACTGCAGGTCACTCAGCCTAGAGTTGGGATGAATTTCAAAACACCTCGTGGAGCCATTTGAATCTTTCTATTGTAATATCATCAATAAACCTTGGACAACGACAACAACAAAAAACAAAGCAAATAACTTGTGTAGCTAATTGCCTCTTTCCCAAAAATGACTGAAAAGCAACACCAGCCCAAGATTGTAAGTGTAAAATGGATGTTTGGTTGCTGGGCTTTTTTTTTTTAAGGTTTTATTTATTTATTTGAAAGAGAGAGAGAGAGAACGAACTGGGTGAGGGGCAGAGGGAGAAGCTGAGCTCCATCTCGGGACTCTGGGATCATGACCTAAGCCAAAGGCAGACGCTTAACCAAGTGAGCCACCGAGGCGCCCCTTCTTTTTTTTTAAACTTGGTTTCTATTGTTTAAATTACAGAAGGAAAATCTGTGTTTTTTTAAATTTATATATGTACGTATATAAGTAAGTAAGAAATCTCTACACCCAACATGGAGCTAGAACTCACAACCCCAAGATCAAGAGTCATATGCTCTACTACTGAGGCCGGCAGGCACCCCTACAGAAGGCAAATTCCTCCTTGTGTGTGAGGATTTTTCAAGAGGGATAAGTGGACAAGGCTCTGGTCTCAACATATAATCAGTACCCATTTTGTTTCCAATGTCACTAAAGTACAGTTAATTTAGAACTACTCCACTTTTGGTCTTTCCTCTCCTGCTATAGATTTCTTAAGAAAAAAATTTCTTATTTTTAGCCTCTCTTACACCTCCCTTTTTAAAAAAATTGTTTTTTAAAGATTTTATTTATTTATTTGACAGAGAGAGACACAGCAAGAGAGGGAACACAAGCAGGGGGAGTGGGAGAGGGAGAAGCAGGCTTCCCACCGAGCAGGGAGCCCGATGCGGGGCTCGATCCCAGGACCCTGGGATCATGACCTGAGCGGAAGGCAGACGCTTAACGACTGAGCCACTCAGGCGCCCCTTTAAAAAAAAATTTCACGTTCTCTATTATTTGATAAAAGGTAAACTTCAAAACATTCTGAAATAATATAGTTGAAGGTTTAACTTTATTATTTCCCCATTATAAAAGTAATGCATATTAATTATGTAATAAAAGGGAAGAGCACAAAATGTATAAAAAATTAATTTTAAATTGCCTATAATCCCATCCCAGGGAAAATTATTAATATTTGGCATATTTCATTTTATCAGTCTTCTATGTATGAACACCACTCAGATATTACTATATACAAAGTCTTGTATCCAGCTTTTTCAATATAGCATTATATTAAAATTATCTTTTCTCATATCAATAAAAATCTTGTTTGTAAACATAATTCTAATGGCAGAGTACCATTCCATCATCTGGATATACTGTAGTTTATTTAAATATTCTCCTAGTAGCAAATATTTAATTAGAGAGTTAGTGGATCAAGGCACAGAAAGGTTGTTAAGGTCAGTCTGTTCTTGAAAACACAGGAAGGGAATGCACAGAGACGGGGCGGCGGGGAGGGGGCGGGGGGCGGTCAGGGCCAGCAGCAAGGAGGAGGAGGAGGAGGCTCAGAGGTCCCGGCCTAGCCTTTCCAGCTCGTTGAGAAGGAAGTCCATATCAGCCCGGGTCAGCGCAGGGTTGGCCACAACCATGCGGAAAAAGTTGCCCCGGGTCCCATGGGGCTGGTAGCTGATCATCATGGAGCCCTCCTTCACCATGCGCTCCTTGAGTACTGGGGCCACCTGTGGAAGGGTTGGAGAGAACTTCCAGCTGCAGCCTCAGTGCACGCTCCCCTAGGCGCATTTCCCTCTCACCCAGGTACCTTTCTGAGGGAGCACTCATCGCTCAGCCTCTGACCCTGACCCCAGGTCACCTTTCCCACTACATCCTGCCTGCTTGGCCTTCTCCAGCTTCTTTTTTTTTTTTTTTAAGATTTTATTTATTTATTTGACAGAGACAGAGATAGCGAGAGCAGGAACACAAGCAGGGGGAATGGGAGAGGGAGAAGCAGGCTTCCCACCGAGCAGGGAGCCCGATGCGGGGCTCGATCCCAGGACCCTGGGATCATGACCTGAGCGGAAGGCAGACGCTTAACGACTGAGCCACTCAGGCGCCCCCTTCTCCAGCTTCTGCATTACTTCCTATCTTACCTACATCTCCAAGTTGTCACACGGGCCATTTTCTGCCAAATCCTGACTGTTCCCTGACTCCCAGCACCGCTCTACTCTAATATCTAGCCTTTGTCATCCTTAACACCTTCTTCTCCCCTCTCTGAATTCCTGGAATATCTGTGATCTGTACCCTGTAATCTAACATGTAATTTACAAGATTGCCTTGAACATATTAGTTTCAGATAGGTAACTCTAATTTTCTAAATAACCCCTTAAGGGCAAGAACATTCTTGTCCTTTCAGATCATCTGCAGCACCTAGCACCAATCTATCCTTAGGGACAGGACGTATCTCCTTGCCTCTAGAAGGCATGTCTGGACCGGCCTTATACAGTTATTCTGCCCCCAGCATCAGGGAATAAGGCTTCATACGGCTGTCCTGGGCCCGAGCTCCCAGCAGAACTCCCATGGACTACGTACTACACACTGGTGACTTCTCCTGTAACATCCCTCTCTGTCTTCTTTTCATTTTCCAGAAACATACCTTATTTCCTATCCCCACCCCCACAGAAATGAGGACCAGTTGGGGTTGTCTTCCAGTTCACACCCCCACCTCAGGAGCAAGACTAGCAAAGGGACCTGCCATGCCACTCACAGCCAGCAGGGGGCAGAAACACACCAGAAGCATCACAGTTCCCTAAAGTGGGCTATAACCAGAGACCAGAAGAGAGAGCCTACCTTAGCCAGCCTTTCACTGTAATCCGGGCTCTCCTGCTTCCCCCGCAGGCTGGGGGGCACAAACCAGAAACACACATTGACAAACTCCGGCTGGGAGGAATGAGGGAGGAGAAGGGGTGAGCTGTGGAAGGGGGATGATCCCCCCTTACTGCCCCTCTTCCCCCATCAGGGCTTTGCTGTGTGGGATAGCCTGGGGTGGGGAGGAGGATGCATACCTCCATAACCAACTCAAATCCTTCTCGCTTCTTCAATTCCTCCACCAGGTACCTGCGAACACAGAGAGAGAGAGAGAAAGAAATCACACATGGAGGAGGAAAAGCAGAGACACAGAAGCAGAAGAGACGCAGAGAATGAACCCAGAAACCCCAAGAACACGAAAAATGGGAGGAGTGGAGCAGTGGGTGGGGGCAGGATGGACCAGATGGAACACCAGGGGAGAGGACATAGGAGCGCCCCAACTCCTACCAGGCAAGGGCAAAGGCCTGGTCGACGCGCCGCTCCAGCCCTTGCCCGCCCTGTGCCTTCCACATGAGCCACAGCTTCAGACAGTCCACGCGGCGGCCACACTGCACCACCTTATCTCCAGTGTCCAGAGCCACGTCATAGAACTTGTCTTGCTGGAAGAGGTAGCTGGCCTGGGACCCGTGGCAGCGCCTAAGCAGGTTCTGTTGGTTGGGGTGCGGGGGAGTGTGGGGAAGACTGTCAGACCCCCCCCCACACACACCGAGGCCTCCTCCAGAGCTGCACACGGGGATTTCTTAGCTCAGACCACCCATTCTTTCCCTGCCACTAGGTCCCTTTCTCTGGGTTTTCTCCCAATACCCAGAATTCTTCCCAGATTCAGCCTAGGATCCCTTCAATTACAACTGCAAGCTGGAAACCTCTTCCTTTGCTTGAAGACAGGCCACAGTGGGGGAGGGGGTGGGGGCAGTACAGGGGATGAGGCTGGTCATGGATACTGGGCTTCAGATGGGATGGTGAGGAGGACATAATAAGGCCAGGACCCTCTCGAAGGTGGGCCAGAGAAAAAGACAGAGATCCAGGGTGGGAGGTGGAGTGAGGAGAGGGCAGGGCCAACCCACTGAGGTATCCCGGAGAAGAAGAGCTGAGCACTGCAGGCCTGCTGTCAGAAGCTTGTGAGGATTCCAGGCCACCGAGTCAGCCCTGCAGGGGTGGGGGTGGGGGGCAGAGCAAAGCTGGATCAACTGGCTGCTCCTCAACCAGAGCCCCCCTCCTTTACCATATTTTCAGTGAAGGGGCTTGAGTCTCACCCCGGCCCAGCAGTCAGGAAGAATTCCCACGTCTGATGTCTGACTTCCCAGCCCCAGTCCACCATCTCTCCAGCGCCCCTCCCACCAACCTCCTTCCCTCCTTCCCATCGGAAGAGCCCTAGTCCAGGACTATTCTCTGGGTCAAGGAACTGAAGGGTGGGATTCAGGAAGTAGGTGGCCGTATGCACCTCTGGATCCCATCCAGGAGATGTCTATGTGTCTGTGACAACAGGACGCTCCCACCCCAGGCAGCCTGTGGAGCAAAAGGAATACCGTGGGCCTTGGCCTTGGCTCAGCCCACCCCCCCTCAGGCCCAAGGCTCACTCACATCCACATGCAGCCACAGCCCGAGACGCTGGCACACGTCAGCAATCGCGTTCAAGGGGTCAAAGGCCCCCAGCACGGTTGTGCCAGACGTCGCACTGACCAGGAACGGCACGGCACCCTGTGGCAACAACGCAGGAGGAGACAGAGACTGTGAAGGGATCTAAAAAGCCACCCAGGTTCTAGGGCCGAGCCGTCTCTAACTCTTACTGCAGGCCTGGCCTGGGCCCTTTCAACCTTACAACATGCTACCGTCCCCCTTAGTTCGCAGGTGAGGACACTCAGATTCAGAGGTGTTAAGAAATTCACCCCCAAGCTGAAGCTCCGGAGATGGAATTCAATCCTAGGTCTGTCTGCTGGTCTATTTCCAAAGCTCACACACTTCCAAAAACTTTTAGTGTCTTGAAGATCAAAATGCTATTTAAAAAATTCTAATGGTACAAAAGTTCATGAAGAACTTGAATTTTTATTTTTAAAAACGACCACAAGGAAAAGCCCAGGCCCATATGGCTTTGCTAATGAATTCTATAATAATTTAAAAAAGAACTGATACCAGTTCTTCGCAAATATTCTAAAAAACAGAAGAGGAACACTTCTGAACTCATCCTATGAGGCAAGTATTACCCTGATACCAAAACTAGATGAAACATCACAAGAAAACCTCAGACAATATCTCTTTGAACATAGATATAAAAATCTACAAAACACTAGCAAACCAAAATCAGCAACATATAAAAAAATTGTATGTTATGACAAAATAATTTGTCCCAGGAGCACAAGCTCAGTTTAGCATCCAAAAGTCAATTAATGTAATACACTCTTTTTTTTTTTAAAGATTTTTTTTATTTATTTGACAGAAAGAGAGACAGTGAGAGAGGGAACACAAGCAGGGGGAGTGGGAGAGGGAGAAGCAGGCTTCCCGCCGACCAGGGAGCCTGATGCAGGGCTCAATCCCAAGACCCCAGGATCATGACCTGAGCCGAAGGCAGACGCTTAACGACTGAGCCACCCAAGTGCCCCAATGTAATACACTCTTATCAACAGAATAAAGGGGGAAAAAACACATCTCAATAGACACAGAAAAACATTTGACAAAATCCAACACTCCTTCTTGATGAAAATACTCAACAAACTAAGAGTTGAAGGGAACATTCTCAACCTAATAAAGGGCAACTACAAAAAACCCACAGCTAATACCGTACTCAAAGCTGAAAGACTGAAAGCCTTCCCCCTAAGATCAGGAACATGACAAGGATGCCCACTCTCCCCACTTCTATTCAACATTATACTAAAGTTCTAGCAGGGCAATTAGGTAAGAAAATAAAATAAGGGGCATCCAGATTGGAAAGGAAAAAAGCAGAAGCCCCACATTGGGTGTAGAGATTACTTAAAAATCATAAACAAACAGGGGCGCCTGGGTGGCTCAGTCGTTAAGCGTCTGCCTTTGGCTCAGGTCATGATCCCAGGGTCCCGGGATCAAGCCCCACATCGGGCTCCCTGCTTGGCCTGGAGCCTGCTTCTCCCTCTCCCACTCCCCCTGCTTCTGTTTCCTCTTTCGCTGAGTCTCTCTCTGTCAAATAAATAAATAAAATCTTTTAAAAAAATAAAAATTAAAACAATCATAAACAAACAAATAAATAAATACAGAGGACCTGAATGGACATTTTTTCAAAGAAGACATACAGATGACCAACAGACACATGAAAAGATGCTCAACATGACTCATCATCAGGGAAATGCAAATCAAAACCACAATGAGATATTACCTCACACCTGTCAGAATGGCTAGAATTGAAAAGACAAGAAAACAAGTGTCGGCAACAATGTGGAGAAAAGGGAGCCCCTGTGCCGTTGGTAGGAATGTAAACTGGTGCAGACACTGTTCCTCAAAAACTTAAAAATAGAATTACCGTATGATCCATAATTCCACTACTGAGTATTTACCCAAAGAAAATGAGAACACTAATTTGAAAAGATATATGTACCCCTATGTTTATTGCAGCATTATTTACAGTAGCCAAGATATGAAAGCAACCTAAGTGCCCATTAATAGATGAATAAAGAAGATGTAGTATACATATGTGTGTGTGTGTGTGTGCATGCATGGAATATTACTCAGCCATAAAAAGAATGAGATCTTGCCATTTGCAACAACATGGATGCACCTAGAGAGTATAATACTAACTGAAATAAGTCAGACAGAGAAAGACAAAAACCATATCATTTCACTTATATGTGGAATCTAAAAAACAAAACAAATGCACAGAGAAGGAAAGAAACAGACTCAAACACAAAAAACAAACTGGTGGTTGCAGAGGGGAGGTTGGGGGAGACGGGTGAAATAGATAGAGTGGATTAGGAGGTACAAACTTTCAGTTATAAAATAAACAAGTCATGGGGATGAAAACACAGCATAGGGAGTCTAGTCAATAATATTGTAATAATGCATGGTGACAGATAATGAATACACTTATCGTGGTGAGCACTGAGTACTGTATAAACAGAACTGTTGAATCAATAGGTGGTACACCTGAAACTAACTTCACACTTTATATTAATCATACTTCAATTGAAACAAACAAACAGACTAGGAAAAAAAGAAATAACAAGTGTTGGTGAGAATGTGGAGAAACTGGAACCCTCATCTGCTGCTGGTAGGGCTGGAAACTGGTACAGCCACTTTGAGAAAACAGGCTGGCAGCTCCTCAAAAGTTAAATACAGAATTACCAGATGAGTCAGCAATTCTGTCCCCAGGTATATAACCAAGAGAAATGAAAAACATACGTTCACACACACTTGTACACAAATGGTCAGAGGGGCGTTACTCAGAATTGCTAAAAAGTGGAAACCCAAATGTCCATCAACTGATGAGCAGATAAATGAAATGTGGTAGATCCAATACAATGGAATATTATCCAGCAATGAAAGGAATGAAGCGCTGACTCTACAAGGATGAACCTCGAAGACAGTATGCTAAGTAAAAGAAGTTCATCACAAAAGACCATGCATAGTGTAAGTCCATTTATATGAAAAATCTACAATAGGCAGATCCATCGAGACACAAACTCGCTGAGTGTTGCCTAGTAGGAGGTTTGGGGAAAATTGGGGATTGATGGCTAAAGGGTGTGTGGTTTCTTTTTGGGGGTGATGAAAATGTTCTTTTTTTTTTTTTTTAAAGATTTTATTTATTTATTTGACAGAGAGAGAGGGAACACAAGCAGGGGGAGTGGGAGAGGGAGAAGCAGGCTTCCCGCAGAGTAGGGAGCCCGATGTGGGGCTCGATCCCAGGACCCTGGGATCATGACCTGAGCCAAAGGCAGATGCTGAACGACTGAGCCACCCAGGCACCCCAAAATGTTCTAATATTTATTGTAGCGATGGTTACACAACTCTGTTAAAAACAACTGAATTGGACACTATAAGTGGGTGAATTGTACGGCATGTGAACGATATCTCAATACAGCGATTACCAAAAAAAAAAAAAAGGATTTATTTGTACAATAAAAGTGGTACTCCACTATTCTAGTTGCTGCTCACACTGCTACTCAGAGGTAACATCAATATATCAATAAGTATACATTATTCTAAATAACCATAGGTTCTGGGGCGCCTGGGTGGCTCATATCTGCCTTCGGCTCAGGTCATGATCCCAGGGTCCTGGGATCGAGCCCGCATAGGGCTCCCTGCTCAGTGGGGAGCCTGCTTCTCCCTCTCCCTCTGCCCCTCCCAACCTCTGTGCACGCTCTCTCTCTCTCTCAAATAAATAAAATCTTTTTAAAAAATTTTAAAAAGTAAAAATAAATAACCATAGGTTCAAAGTGTTTATTCTGTACTGTAACATGCTATATATACTTTATATAGGTTTACTTAAATATATAGTGCAGGTATTTTCATGTTGGTATACATATACCCACCTTATTCTTTTAAATGGCTATGCAGTACTCCAATAATAACAATAAAAACAATAATGGGCAGTAGTATTTATATAGTCCTTCACTGTTCCAAGTGCATTTATACTAACTCATGTAATGTTTGCAACAACCCTATGTGATAAGTTCTATATTATGCTCAGTGACTCAGGCTTGCTCCTGACTCTTGGGATCTTGTCCTGCCCATGGGTCTTGGCAAAGTCCCCAAGAGCAGCATAGAGTGTCCTCATTCCTCAGGCTTCCCACTGATTACTTCAGCCCACAGGGGAGACGGGCACAGAGGTCAAGAAGAGGGATTGAGGGCGCCTGGGTGGCTCAGTCGTTAAGCGTCTGCCTTCGGCTCGGGTCATGATCCCAGGGTCCTGGGATCGAGCCCCACATCCGGCTCCCTGCTCTGCGGGAAGCCTGCTTCTCCCTCTCCCACTCCCCCTGCTTGTGTTTCCTGCTCTCGCTGTGTCTCTCTCTGTCAAATAAATAAATAAAATCTTTAAAAAAAAAGAAGAAGAAGAAGAGGGATTGAGCAGCACCTTGAGTGGGGAGAGCCCAGGGAAGCCTCCAAGAAAAGACCAAGGGGTTCTGCTCCACTGTCTCAGCGCCCCTCACTCACTCACCTCAGCCTCGGCCAGACTGATCTGCCTCTCCAGATCCTCAGGAACCATTTTCCCTCTGGAAAAGAAAACTGATTGGGTAAAGAAGTAATTGGTTTTCTCAGCTAGGAGGCAGAACTGTTGAGAGCAGGGTAATGTGGGGTTAGCTACACAGAGGCCATAATGTTGATTTTTTCCTAAGAGGGGTAAGCGGACCTCAGGGGACAGGGCGAGAGACTCCAGCAGGCATTGACAGACAGAAGGGGCAACTGTGTAGAAACAGAGAGGGGAGAAAAGCCCACTTGGGGCATGGGCCTGAGGCCAGAGCTTCTAACAGCAGGAGGGCACGCTGTGCCAGGCTGGGTCTGAGCCATGTGAACAGAAGGACCTTTACCTCTCATCTGTCTTGACTACTCGGACACTGTTGGTGCCAAGCCCCAGAAAAGCAGCTCCCTTCTTGATGGAGTAATGACACTATGGAGAAAGGCAGAGGGCAGATTAGGCTAGAGGCAAGAGGGCAGGGAGGATAGTGAGGAGGGAGACACTGGTAAATGTGTGAGCTGCAACAGATAAGACTCTGAAGACCAAGGCTTCTCGAATGTTCGAATGGTCGTGTGCCTCCAAATCACTAGGATGTCTGGTTCAAATGCAGATTCACATTCAGCGTGTCTGGGGTGGGGCCTGCGAGTCTGCATTTCTGCCAAGCTCCCAGGTGATACTGCTGCTACTGGTCCACAGACCACACTCGGAGTAGAAAGGGTGTGGACTATGTCTGCGGCACTCATTGTCCCTTTGCTACCTCCACTCAGAAGGCAAGGTGAACAGGAGCGTTTACTGGGCCCCTTGACTGGAAGGAAGCACTTCTGCCTGGAGGCAGGCTGGCCCTGGAGATGGGTCTGGGCAGGCAGACTCAGCTGGCTGGACATGAGCATCAGGAGCCCAGGGTAGGTCTATGCCTCTTCCCACCTCCTTTGATGTGAAGAGTGCCAGGGGTGGGAGCGCCCGGAGGCCCCTCTGCTTGCAATCCGGGTAGCGCTGATAGCGGGCCAGGTTCACGGCATACATGTTGGAGATGGAGCCACCTGTCGCAGGGAAGGTGGTAAGAGGGAGGAGCCGTGGATCAAAACTGGAGCTTGCTCCCCGTGACCTCTCCACCCAGGAGAGCTGATCAAAGAAGCATGAGTGATAGGCTCCCAGGGATCTCCGAAGGGCCTGCTGATAACCCCAAACAGCCCCAGGATTCGCAGATCCCCCGGACTACTCCCCTCCATATCCTGGGCTGACCCAGGACAGGGCCTCCCCTCCCCAGAGCAGGCACTGGAGTGCTGATCCCAGGGACTGTTTGGCAAACATGAGGATACAGGGGACTGGGCAGCTTCTCTCAGGTTTGGCCCCAGCCCAGCTGGAGAGGAAACAAAGAGGAATCCCTCCCTGCCAGCACAGAGCAAGAAAATCGTGGGGGAGGAGGAACCCTCAAAAAGACCAAAGAGAGCCCCCCCCTCCTTCTCACATACCAGGGCAGAAGACCCCATCCCCAGAGCTCCAGCCCACCAGGGCCCGGAGTTTCTTCAACACCTCTTCTTCCATGAGCACAAACACGGGGGCGATTTCATAAGTGTACCTGCCAGGAGAGGGGGGGGATGAGAAGGGAAAAGAGGAAGGAAGGCTAGCCAGGTCCGACTCTCAGAGGAGTAGGGAAAGGAGGTGGGGACAATGAGGAAGGAAAGGTCCAAAGGGAGGAATGACCTGGTGACCAAGAGCCAGGGAAGCAAGAATGAGGAAGAACTGGGGGTCAGGAGGCATGAGAAAGCTGGGAGAAAGGGAGCCCAAAGGGTACAAGGAGAAAGACTGCCGGCAGAGATGCCAGGAAACGGGAGGGGGGTGCAAAACCATTCTCCTCCCTACCCCTGGGGTATGTCTCCAGCAAATCCAAGCCTTTGTGAGGTGGGGGTAAGGGGCCTCGGGTTGACTCACTGGCTGGTGTTGAGGCTCTCAGTGACAATGCGCCCTGCCAGAGCATGGGGATCCAACCCTGAGAAGAGCTGGTTGAAGAAGTGCGGGTGACCTGGAGAAGGCGGGGGGGCAGGGAGCTCAGAGCGCAGCTGCGGACGGACAAACGGACAACTCCAGACCCTCCTCCCGCCACAGCCCAGGACCCACAGGTCTTCACACTATAGCGGATCACCTCCCGGCACCGTGCCAGGATCTGCTCCGACGCCTCGCCCTGGCTGCGCAGCTCCAGGTCCAACAGCTGCTTCAGCTCCTCAGGCTCCTTCCACTCGCAGACCTGGCGGGAGAAGCAGGAGGTTCTGGGGGCCCATGGACACCCCCATTAATTGGCTGCCCAAACCACCTCTCAGCTTGCACATAAAACGAGTTAGGAATATTACCAAAGCAACTCATGAACAAGGGTAAATATACACAGTATGACCCAGCATATAATCCCTGGTGCATTCAGCAAGACTGATGAATTCTGGGCTGAAGCCTTGTGGGAGGAGGAAAGTTCTGAGCCAGGAATGATGGGCAGGAGGAGAGGGAAAGGACCCACCTTCTCGGAGGCACTGGTCCCTTTCCGAATGACCTCATCCACAACAATCCCAAACACATCCCGGAGCAAGGCTTCTGCAGCCATGGGGTCCCCATCAAGGGAGAAGAGTGGTTTAGAGTCAGCCATCAGGATAAAATCTGTGAGCAAAGCAGGAGTTACTCCCTACTCAGCCCAGTGCATCCCACCTGGACCTAACCAGCAAGAACCGCAACCGCAGAGCAGGCCTCCAGCCCCTGTCCTGCAGCTGAGTCCCAGCCTTCACTGTACAGACAAGGGCAAGCAAGCGCCCAGGGAGAACGTCAGCAGCAACAGGTGGGGAAGAAAAAGGCAGTGAGTGCTGAGCAGGTGGAAACTTGTGGTCACTGCCTGCCTCAGGCAAAGACGACAGGCTTACCTTTCCACTCAGGTCTCTGTTCAGGTGCGCTGGAGGCAGGGCACGCGACTAGCTTTTGAGAGTGTTAGGACCAGGACAGCGGAGGGGGTGAGGTACAGGCAGCACTCACGTGACCATGAGATCACTCTCATGACCCTTGCCCTGAAGAGAACTTAGAGATTTGGGATAGGGACAACCGGTTGAGATAAGTCCCTGAATAATCATTAGCTGACAGGAAGAAGGGGGAAATGCAATGAAAGGCAGAAGCATTAACACCAGGGTTGAGCGAGCAGCCAGGAAGAATCACTGTGAAGTGGAGGGCTGGACAGGGGACTTAGTGGAGAATGTTTGGCAGGAAGCTGCTGCCCCTGACCCTGGAGACAGAAGGGGAGGGAGCCTGAGATAGGTGGAGGTGAAATGCTTTATCTCTTTGCACCCCCACCCCCAAAGAACCAGCCTGATTTCTAAAGCCCTCTCCTAGAGCAGGAAGGAAAGGGGGTATGTTGAGGAAGGATTTTGTTAAACAAGTATAATCCTGGGCTTTGCAGCCTGAGAGTGCTCAATACACAGAAAGCGGTTGTCTGAAGTGAGCACCAACTGTGTTCATGACAGGGTGCTTGGGACTGAGAAAGTCTCCCTGTCTGCTGGGAGGGCACAGATGCACGTGCAGCAGTCCCAGCCTGGTCTAGGCTGGACACTGACCCCACGTGCTACTGAGGAAGAGAGATGGATGGAGGATGGCAGCTGAAGGCTGGGGAAGATCTGCAGCGGGGCTGGAGCTGAATCTTGAAAGAAGGCAGGAGAAATGAGATTAGCAAAAGGGAGAAAGAGAACATTTGGGGGTAGGGTGATGCCATGAGCTGACATGGGGAAGAAGTATGGCTTGAGGGAAGGTCAATGAAGGGCGCCTGGCTGGCTGGAGGGAGGTCTGCAAGGATGATACTGGAGCAAAGGCGGGGTGGGCAGAGTTGTATCAGATTATGGGGAGCCCTGAGCCCCAGCCAGGCCCAGGGATCTAGATTTTATCCTGCAGAAAACAGGAACTCATTGGGGCACCTGGGTGGCTCCGTCAGTTAAGTGTCTGCCTTCAGCTCAGGTCATGATCTCGGGGTCCTGGGATTGAGCCCCATGTGGGGCTTCCTGCTCAGCGGGGAGTCTGCTTCCACCCCTCCCCCTCCCACTCATGCTCAAGCTCTCTCTCTCTCTCTCAAATAAATAAAATCTAAAAAGAAAATAGGAACTCACTGAAAGACGAAAGACTTGGTGGCAAGGAATAATGTGATGAAACTGATGCTCAGACCAGTATACAGCACAGGATGTAGAATTCACAGGGTGTTGCTGTAAACCAGGCAAGAAGCGATCCACATCTGAGTAAGGGTGGTGTGGGTAGGAAAGGACAGAGGAATGAGGAGGTCGGCCCAAAGCTCTGATGAGCTGTTAGAACAGAAAGCAGATTTGAGAGTCAGGGTACAGCTGACGCCTTGTGACGGGCTCCATTCCCCATGGGAGAAAATGTTTGGAGAGATGGCCAGGAGGAGGGGAAAACACTAAGGCCTAGGAACCCCCCAAATGAGTGGGCGAGAGGGTCAAGGGAATATGAAGAAGAAACTTCCTCAAAGTGGGTTGCTCTGATTTAATCCACTGTCAGCAGCCACTGGACCCCACACTAGTTGAAAACACAGGTTCAAGGAACCCTAGCGGTCCAACCCTTAAACTTTTCCTCAGTAGATTGGGTTTGGGGGACAGAGGGGAGCTGGCCCAAACCCTGAGAATGAAAGAGCCAATCCTTTATCCGTGTCACTTTAGCTCCCCTGACAGGTGGCAGCAGGGGGGCCTTTGGGTGGAGAGGCTTGAGGGGGAGAAGCAAAGAAAGATAGGTACCAACGAAGCACTTACCACATGCCACACTCTGTATTTAATATGTATTATTATCATCTTTACAATTGTTCAGGTAAGTTTATTGCCCACATTTAAACTGAGATTCCAGAGATGCCATGTATGTAACTGGTTCAGATCACACAGCCAGCACCTGGCCATGCTAGGTCTGAACCCAGGCATGGTGGGCTCTGAAGCCCCTGCCCCTAACCATCATGCTTGATTGCCTCTCTCGAGGCTCTCTCAGGCCCTGAGTTTGCTGTGCTGCAAAGACCACTGGGCCAGGAGTGAGGACACCTCAGGGCCTCTGTTTCTATAAAATAAGTTTTCAAGAGACACCCTCCAAGGCATCTGCTGGCGTTCACAGGAACTCAGGCCAGGAGATATGACAAGCAGGCCAAGGGAGAATTTTCTGAGTAGGGGGGTAGAAAACAGGTTGCAAGAGGTTTGTAAGGAGGGAACAACTGGTTAACAAAGGGAGTCTCCTAGCAGGAGGAACGCTTTTCCCCAAGCTCCAAAGAATGGGTCTCTAGGGGAGACTCCATCCTCCCCTCCCAGGACCTTCTTTATCCTTTCCACCTCAGTCACAGCTCAGAAATGAAATCTGGAGGACTCTGAACACTCCCAGTTTCTTCCAGGGATAAACAGAGAAGTGAGACATCACCATCCTTGTTCCACATACAGAATCCTGCCCTGGGTACCCGAGAGAGGGAAGAGCCCCTGCCTGCAAAGAGTTTTTCTTTTCCTTTTTTTTTAATTTATTTATTTGAGAGAGAGAGAGCTTGCATGTGCGAGCGTGGGAGTGGAAGGAGGGGCAGAGGGGGAAAGAGAGAATCTTCAAGCAGACTCCCCACTGAGCGCAGAGCCTGACTCAGGGCTTGACTCAGGGATCAATCCCACAACCCATGAGACCATGACCTGAGCCGAAACCAAGAGTTGATGCTCAACCAACTGAACCACCCCAAGAGTTTTTCTTTTCCTTTTATTTATTTAAAAATTTTTAAAAGATTTTATTTATTTGACACAGAGAGAGAGCGCAAGCAGAAGGAGCAGCAGGCAGAGGGAGAAGTAGGCTCCCTGTTGAGCAAGGAGCCCGATGTGGGGCTCGATCCCAGGACCCTGGGATCATGACCTGAGCCGAAGGCAGACGCTTAAGCGACTGAGCCACCCAGGCGCCCAGAGTTGTTTTTTGTTTTTTTTTTTAAAGAAGAATGTTAACCTGCAAAATAGAATGATAAAGCAAAGAAACCTGAATGGAGTTAGGAACAGGGCTTCAGCCCCAGGCTGAGAAGATGCTGGTAGGACCAAGTAGGGTTTGTTAAAAAATTCACGTTTCTTCAGACTTCATGGGATCTCTAGTCCATCAACTCCTCTAACCATCAACTCCCTCATATCTTTCTTTCCTTCGCTTCTGCAACCTAGATTGTATGTTTTGTTGTTTCAACCACTCTTTGTGCAAAATCCTCAACTCCTCGGCCCTTTGGTCCTTCCACCAAACCCACCTGGGAAACTCCAATCCAACTGGCCAATCCTTCTCTTACCAAATCCACCAGGACTGCTGGATTCTGCTAGTAAAAGCCACTCAACCATTCAAATTGATATTGCTATACATTCATGGTCTCTGTGCTCATTCCAATTAAACACAGCAGATTAAACACCTACATTTACCACTATTCCTTCCTGAAACCCAACTAAAATTACATCAGTGGAATTTTAAATTCAGAAGAATAGGGGCGCCTGGGTGGCTCAGATGTTAAGCATCTGCCTTCGGCTCAGGTCATGATCCCGGGGTCCTGGGATGGAGCCCCGCATCGGGCTCCCTGCTGGTCAGGAAGCCTGCTTCTCCCTCTCGCTCTCCCCCTGCTTGTGTTCCCTCTCTGTCAAATAAATAAATAAAATATTTTAAAAAAATAAAAATAAAAAATAAATTCAGAAGAATAAAGCAAATGAGGAGAGATGAGAGATGTCAATAATCGCAGAAGATAGAAAGCAGATGAGAAGTGGTAACTGGTTTAGCACATGGCAGAAAGCCAAAACCAGTATGTCCTTGTAAGGCTATGCCAATGGGAAACAAGCTGGTTCTTGGGGCAGAAGCCCAGAAAGGCTCAGGAATTGGAAACATTAGCCATCTTGGAAGGCAGGAAGGATTTGTAGAAGTGTGTATAAGGAACAATTAGACCCTCACTCTCCTCCCCCTATCTATTCAGTCAGGCAACAACCCTCCTTTCCCCCTGCTTCCAAAGAAGCAAGAGATCTGTTTTCTAGAGCAACTGAAACAGGTAGGGTGGGACTTAGGGAGGCCAGGACTTAGAGACTTGAGGCACAGCAGGTGAGCATGAGGCACTGCCCCAAATACAGGAGGATCAGGAGGAAGTTACTATCAAATCAACTTCTTTCTCCTAACCAGCATTCAGAACCAGTGGCCAGGGGTAAACCTTCCAGGGCCAGCAGACTAGAGGATTCCTCTCCGGAGAAATTGACCTCGATAGCCCTGGAGAAAAGACCTCCTGATGCTCTTATTTCAGTCCTGACCTGATCTCCTGGTCAGTGGTGCCCACAAGTCCATATGGCCTATCCATGCACTTCGGCCTTCCAATATGCCTTCATGCCTTCCTCTTCAATGTGAGCAACCAGCCAGCCAGAGATTACCAGACACTACAGGAAAGCCCCTAACCTGAACCACAGAGGTAAAAACAAGCAAACTGAAAAAAGGCATTTGGTTGAAGAAAAGAAATGCAGGGAGAAGAAAGCCTCAAAATTTCCAGAAGATATTGCATTCATTAAAAAATAGGTCGCCCTCAAAAAGGAATACTCAGAGAACAGCAAGAAACTCTAGGATTTTAAAAATATGACAACTGAAATGAAAAATTAGAAATAAAACGATGCCAAGAAAATCACACAGAAAGATAAAAATATAAAGAGATGGACAAAGAAAAGAACTTTAGATCAATCCAAAAGGCCCAATAGTCAAGTAATAGAAATTTCAGAAAAGGAAGGAAAAAAGGGGAAAGAAATCAAAGAAAGCTTTATAGAACAGAAGGATAGATTAAAAGGATCCACTGAATGACCAATACAAAGACAGATTATAATATTGTCTTAGAATAGTGGAGGATCCAAAGACTTCCAGAGATAAAACAAAACAAATAAACCAAAACTGGGTCATAGACAAAAGACAGAGAATCAGACCAAATCGAACACCTCCAACACAGGAGAGAGGTGAAAGGAATCCAAAGGGCTGTAATGAAGGTAGTAACAATATTCAGAGGATAACAGCACTCAACTTTTTGTTATCTGCCTTCTGGACTGCCCCCTTCTCTTCCTCCCTTCCCTCTTTCAATTATTTGTTCAGTATCTAGTATTTGCCAAGCACTTTGGTGACCACTAGAGATACAATGGAGAGCAAAAGACATAGACCCTGGGGTGCCTGGCTGGCTCAGTCAGCGAGTTCAAGTCCCATGTTGGGCACAGTGCTTACTTAATAAAATAAAAATAAAAATTAAAAAAAGGAGGAAGAAAAGGCCATAGCCCTGTCCTCATGAAGCTCACAGTCTAAGCAAACTCACCGGTGAGCCAACTCTCACGCACAGAGATGGTTTTGTTTGGTTTGCATAGTATGTTGTTGTTTTTAAGTAATCTCTATGCCCAACGTGGGGCTCAAACTCATGATCAAGAGTCACGTGCTCTATCAACTGAGCCAGCCAGGCACCCCTGTTTTAAAGCTTTAAAAATAATTGTCAAGAGCGCCTGGGTGGCTCAGTCGTTGGGCGTCTGCCTTCGGCTCAGGTCATGATCCCAGGGTCCTGGGATCGAGCCCTGCATTGGGCTCCATGCTCCGCGGGAAGCCTGCTTCTCCCTCTCCCACTCCCCCTGCTTGTGGTCCCTCTCTCGCTGTGTCTCTGTCAAATAAATAAATAAAATCTTTTTTAAAATAAATAAATAAGTAATAAAAATAATTGTCAATACTGAAACTTCCAGCTTCTTATGAAAACAAAACAAAACAAAACAGAAGGCCTAGCAACAGTAGGCCTAAATTACTAATTAGCAACAATTGCCTGTAGTTGCCCCTTTATTATTATTGTAGTTTTGCATTCATTATGCTTTCTTTCCAATTTTTTTGTTCTTTTTTTTTTTAAAGATTTTATTTATTTATTTGACAGATAGAGAGATAGTGAGAGTAGGAACACAAGCATGGCGAGTGGGAGAGGGAGAAGCAGGCTTCCCGCCGAGCAGGGAGCCCGATGCGGGGCTCAATCCCAGGACCCCAGGATCATGACGTGAGCTGAAGGCAGACGCTTAACGACTGAGCCACCCAGCCGCCCCATCCAATTTTTTTATTCTTGAGTAAGCAATACATTCAGGTAGCTCAAAAATCAAAATATATAAAAATATTAATGGTGAAAGTCTAATTCCCACCCCATTCCATGTGCCCCATTCCCACCTCCACCCCCACAGGTAACCTTTTTTTTTTTTTTAAGATTTTATTTATTTATTCGAGAGAGAGAGAATGAGAGACAGAGAGCACGAGAGGGAAGAGGGCAGAGGGAGAAGCGGACCCCCTGCTGAGCAGGGAGCCCGATGCGGGACTCGATCCCGGGACTCCAGGATCATGACCTGAGCCGAAGGCAGTCGCTTAACCAACTGAGCCACCCAGGCGCCCCACAGGTAACCATTTTTAATAGTTTCTTGGGTAACTTTTCAGAGTTTTTAATGCAAATACTAACAAATGTGGATATGTATTCTTATTTTCTCTTTTCACACAAATGATAGCATATAATCACTGATTTGAACCTTGTTTTCTTTCAGTTAATATATAGGTGATCCTTTATCAGTACATATAGAATTTCTATATTCTTTTTTTTTAATCAAACAGCTTTATTGAGATGTAATTTACATACCATAAAACATAACCCTTTAAATTGTACATTTTCAGTGGTTTTTTGGATAGTAACAGAATTGCACAACAATCATCAGTAATTCCAGGACATTTTCATCACCCCCAAAAGAAACTCATTAGTGGTCACTCCTCATTCGCCATTTCCCATCCTTCCAGCCACCACTACCCTATTTTCTGCCCCTATAGATTTGCCTATTCTGGACATTTCATATCAACAGAAACATAGAATATATGATCTTCTTTTGAATATATGGCTTCTTTTACTGAACATAATGTTTTCAAGGTTCATCCATGTTGTAGCACATATCAGCACTTCATTCCCTTTTATAGCCAAATAATATTCCATAATATGGATACACTGCATTCTATTTAACCATTCACCAACCAATGGACATTTGGGTTCTGTCTACGTTTTGGCTACTGTGAACAGCGCTGCTATGAACATTAATGTACAAGTTTTTGTGTGGGTACATGTTTTCAAGTCTCCTGGGTACATATCTGATAGTGGAATCGCTGGGTCATACAGTAACTCTGTGTTTCAATTTTGAGGAACAGCCAAACTGTTTTCCAAAGTGCCAGTACCATTTTATATTCCCATCAGTAATGTATGAGCGTTCTAATTTCTCCACATCCTTGCCAGACTTATTATTATCTTTTTTATTACAGCCACCTGCATTTGTAATTTTGAGAAGGATTGCCAATATCCAGAGATTGTACCAGCATATGAAAGTGCTTGCGTTCTTAGACTCAGTAGCAGAGTATGCTGTCAAACTTCTGAATCTTTTTAGTTTGAGGACTAAGAAATGGTATCTTAGTATGGTTTTATTTTGGTAGAACACCTGCATCAGTCAGTTTTGCTGTGGTAACTAATGGCTTCAAAATCCCACTGGCTTGCAACAACAGAAGTTTATCTCTCTTTCCTGGTTTACACTGGTGGTGTGGTTGGCTACAGCTCTGATTCATGTGCCTTTATTCCAAGACCCAGGCTGAAGGAATAGCCCCTATCTGAGACACAATGTTCTCCTGGCAGGAGGAAAGGAGTAAAAGGCAGAGAAAACCATGCAACGACTCTTAAAACCTCTGCTTGTATCTGGCACAGGGCACATCTGCTCATACCCTGTTGACCATGGCAAACCCCAGGGCAGTGGGGTGAGGATGTATATTCCTCCCACAGGCAGGCGCTGAAAAAATTAATGGCAATGGGTGAAGATGTAAACTCTCATCACAAGGTCATTGGACATAAGCCCTTAAAAGTTTGCATTCTGGGGGCGCCTGAGAGTCTCAGTTGGTTAAGCATCTGCCTTTGGCTCAGGTCATGATCCCAGGGTCCGGGGATCGAGCCCCGCATTGGGCTCCCTGCTTGGTGGGGAGTCTGTTTCTCCCTCTCCCTGCCGCTGCCCCTGCTCTTGTTCTCTCGCTCTCTGTCTCTCTGTGTCAGATACATGAAATCTTTAAAAAAAATGTTTTTGCATTCTGTTTCACCTCAGTCCACACCAGCCCACCTCACTCATTTGCATTACCTGCCTGGCCCCGTAGCTATCTGAGTTGGAACCACTGGCCTAACCACTGGTATAACCACTGTCCTTTTCCCTCAGGGATTTCCTCCTGATTATCCCCTCATTTCTTCAACTCTCCTTCCTACTACCTCTTTCTCACAGCATTTTAAATTGTTTAAACCTCTCACATGTTCCCACTCTAGCCACCTCCTCATCACCACCAACCTTCTTTTTTTTTTTTTTTTTTTTTTAAAGATTTTATTTATTTATTTGAGACAGAGAAAATGAGAGAGACAGCGAGCACATGAGAGGGGGGAGGGTCAGAGGGAGAAACAGACTCCCTGTGGAGCAGGGAGCCCGATGCGGGACTCGATCCAGGGACTCCAGGATCATGACCTGAGCCGAAGGCAGTCGCTTAACCAACTGAGCCACCCAGGCGCCCCACCACCAACCTTCTTAAAAGAGTCATCTCCACTCCATCTTTGCTTTCCCTCCTCTCACACTTTCCTCAGCCCACCAAGTCACCAAGAACTTCCAAATCCCATGGACACACATCACCTTTATCCTAGAAACATTTTATTTCCCAGGCTTCCATTGGATTACCACCAGCCCTTTCTTAGTTCCCTTTGCATTTTCACCTTCCTCTGGCCCTCCCTGAAATGCTAGAGTCCCTCGGGCCTTGTCCCAGTGCGTCTTTTATCTGTTGTATTCTGCACCACTCCCTGGGCAACTGATCTGTTCCTAGGGCTACCTGCCGGTAGTTCCTCCATTCCAAACCTCTCTCCTGAGTCCAGGTCCATGAAGCCACCTTCCTAATTTAGAAGACTCATGGGCACTTCATACTCAGTAGGTCCAAAATTAAACTCAATATCAGCCCTCTCAAATCTGCTCTTCTTCTTAGGTTCCCTGGTTTGATGAATGCCATCATCTTCTACTGTTTACTGAAACTTAGATTCTGACTGATTTCTTGCCTCCTCATCCTTGACTGATTTTTTTTTTTCCTTTTCATTTAATCTTTAAATATCATTACATCTTTCTCTCTCTCTTTCAAAAACATCAGCACAACAGCAAAACCTGAATAAAGCTTCACTTTTTTCCCCTTAGGGCTCTGTTGTAAAATTCTTTTCCTTAAAAACACTTTAAGAGGCACCTGGGTGGCTCAGTCATTAAGCATCTGCCTTCGGCTCGGGTCATGATCCCAGGGTCCTGGGATCGAGTCCTGCATCGGGCTCCTTGCTCAGCGGGAAGCCTGCTTCTCCCTCTCCCACTCCCCCTGCTTGTGTTCCCTCTCTAGCTGTCTCTCTCTCTGTCAAATAAATAAATAAAATCTTAAAAAAAAAAAAAACACTTTAAAGGGAAAAATGGTAACTTTATAGTGAAGAAACCTGGGGGACACCACCTTACCCTAGTGATCAAGGCAACATCACCAATAATGGGACAGACTGACATATGGCCCTCCCAATGTGAGGCATTGAGAAGCACTCAACATCACTCCTGTCACATTTCTGCCAAAAATGCATAACCCAAATTTAATTGTGAGGAAACAGATATATCTAAATTGAGGGTCATTCTACAAAACAACTAACCTGTTACTTTTCAAAAATGTAAATGTCATAAAACTCAAAGAAAGACTGAAGAACTATTCCAGAAACAGAGATATCACAATCAAAAGGAATGTGTGAACTTAAATCAGCTCCTGGATGAGGAAAAAAAAAAAAAAACCTGCTATGAAGAACATTATTGGAACAACTGGTGGAAGCTGACTATGCACAGCATCATAAATATTAGCATTCTATCAGAGTTAAATTTCCTTAATTTGGTCATTGCATTGTGGTTATGTAAGAGAATGTTCTTATTCTGAGAAAACATACTGAAACATTTAGCAGAAAAGGAGTATGATATCTGCAACTTTCTCTCAGTTCAGAAAAAGACAACACTGTATGTATTTACAGGCATTTTTAGAAGAATAACAGCTTTATTGAGATATGATTCACATACCGTAAAGTTCACCCTTTTAGATTGTACAATTCAGTGGGGTTTTTTTAGGATACTCACAAAGTTGTGCATCGTTCACACTATTTAATTCCAGAACATTTTCATCACCCCAAAGAGATACCTATTAGCAGTTGCTACCCATGCATTTTTTAAAAGACTGAAAAAGATGGAAAAAGCTTTCAAAGTATTATTTATGGTTATTCCTGGCTGTCGAAATTATAAATTATTTTCATTTTCTTATTTATACACCTATACTTTTATAATTTTATATGATAACTTCATATTACTCATGTAATTAAAGGTTATTTTTAACCAACAAGAAAAACTAAGGAGGTTAAGGAGCAATAAGAACTCCAAAATATACAAATCTCCAAGGCTCAAGAATGGCCCTAGTACATCACGTGGTTTCCCAACTCTTCAATCCACTATCATCAAAAAGGTCTCACTGGTGACAAAGGTAGCCATATACTGCTCTTCCTATTATGCTGCCCAAATGGCTCTCAGAGAGAGGTACGGGTTCAGCTAGTTCAGCAAACACTGACTCAGTATCTATCCCTGGCACTGGCACTACCCGGGGGGGCGGGGGGGGAGGATGTCTGCCCTGTGCGCTCCAGCTAACAGGCCAGTAGGGACGTGGGCAGACGCACTTGCCACAAAAGAGTGGAATGCTCACAAGGAAAGGCAGGGCTGGTTAATTCTGCTCAGTTGGCTCAGGGCAGCCTTCAAAGAGACAACATTCAGGACTTAAGCGATAGAGAGCTGGTACAGGAAAAGACTCATCAGTAATCATTACAATACTATTTGAATAACTGATTGGGTGGGCCTGAGGGACGGGCTGTGCCAAAGAAGTTAGGGAAGGTCACACAGGAGGAGGCCTGCCTGTAGACAAAAACGATCAGGGCAGTCGCTTTTTTTTTTTTTAAGATTTTATTTATTTGACAGAGAGAGACACAGCAAGAGAGGGAACACAAGCGGGGGGAGCGGGAGAGGGAGAAGCAGGCTTCCCGCGGAGCAGGGAGCCCGATGTGGGACTCGATCCCAGGACCCTGGGATCATGACTTGAGCCGAAGGCAGACGCTTAATGACTGAGCCACCCAGGTGCCCCAAGGCAGTTGCTTCTTTAAAGCACTTTTGGCCAGGCTTATTGTTAGAAAATGACAACACTGACCTCCGTACTATCTACATGGTCACAAATCCCACAGACTCAATACCCACATCCATAAAGGCACCAATTCTCCTTATGTGTACAGTGTTTTCTCCCCTTTCTGATTGTAAATTCCTGCGGGTTGAAATCTTATCTTTAAGGAAAGCACTAAATACAAAAGAGGTACTCAAAAAAATGTTAGTTTTCATCCTCCCCACTCTCCTCTCCCTTCCCCCAAGGTCTTGCACAAAGGCACTCAGTGAACATCTGGGTGAATCGACCAACTATTTCCAGGACTGAAAAATAATGCTGCATTCCACTTACATTTGATTGCATAGACCAAAAATCTGTATTAATGATATCTTAGAAGACTTGCAAAGGGTTTTTTCTTTCTCAAAACCTTCTCATCTATGACCTCATTTGATCCTCACGTTGTGCTGGAAATTGGCCTGAAAGGTATTTATTTATTCACCCTGGTTTTCAAGATGAGGACTCTCAGTCCAGAGTTAATTTGTCCAAGATTACACAGGTGACATGAGAACAAGCCTAGATCTCTGATTTTCTGAATTCTAGGCTAGTACCTCTCCCACTACGCTATTGGTTACTTTTAAGTCTGGCATTTCTCACTACCTCTCACCATACACAAAAATAAACTGCAGCTAAGATAAAGACATAACCAGAAAATATACAACTATAAGAATGTCAAAAGGAACTACAGGGGGGCGCCTGGGTGCTCAGTCCTTAAGCGTCTGCCTTTGGCTCAGGTCATGACCCCAAGGTCCTGGGATCGAGCCCCATATCGGGTTCCCTGCTCAGCCGGGAGTCTGCTTCTCCCTCTCCCACTCCCCCTGTTTGTATTCCCTCTCTCCCTGTCTCTCTGTCAAATAAATAAATAAAATCTTAAAAAAAAAAAAAAAAGGAACTACAGGGAAATATTTTTATAATCTTGAGGTAGCGTCACAAAAACCCAAAAGCCACAGGCAGACTTGACTACGTAAAACTTTTAAAATTCTGTGTAAAGAAAGACACCATTAAAGTGGTTAAAGATAACTCATGGCTTTACCCCACCCCTTATTATTTTACCCACTCTGTGTTTTCCACAGTGATTTTTGCTCTCCTTGCAATTATTCTTTTCCGTAAAAATTTTATTTTATTCTAAATGTTTAAAGATTATTTATTTATTTATTTGAGAGAGAGCACATGCGGGGAGGAAGAGCAGAGGGAGAAGCAGACTCCCCGGTGAGCAAGGAACCTGACCAGACCAACCATGGGACTCGGAGGGACTGGATCCAAGGACCCTGGGATCATGACCTAAGCCGAAGGCAGACGCTTAACTCACTGAGCCACACAAGCACCCTTTTCCATGAAAATTTTAAAATCAGGTTAAGTTCCATGCAAAGTCCCGTTTTAATTAGAACTTAATCGATAGCAAAAACTCATGTCTCTACAAAATTAAGTCTTTCTATTCATGGACTTGCTAAAACTCCCCATTTAACCAAGACCTTTTTGTCTTTCACTAAAATAGTCTGATTTTCTTAATATATGACTTGCAGTTTCCTGTCAAATTTATTTCAAGAAGTATAATATTCTTATTGTGAGATTATTTATTTCATCACATTTTTATGGTTGGTGGTTCTTATATTTTATGTATACAATTTTTGTTTGTTAATCTCCCATCTGGCCATACTGCTGAACTCACTAGTTTTAGTATTTTGTCAGTCAATTCTCTTTCTTGATGAATGTATCATATGAAAATAGTGAGACTTTTCAATGGCCAGGAGCTCCAGTACAATGTTAGCTTTGATGGTAAACATTCCTGTCTTATTCCTATTTTTTTAAAGATTTTATTTATTTATTTGGCACAGAGAGAGAGATAGTGAGAGAGAGCACAAGCAGGGGGAGCAGCAGGGAAGCAGAGGGAGAGGGAGAAGCAGGCTCTCTGCTGAGCAAGGAGCCCGATGCAGGGCTCAATCCCAGGACCCTGAGATCATGACCTGAGCCAAAGGCAGACGCTTAACAGCCTGAGCCACCCAGGCGCCCCTTATTCCTATTTTTGATAGGAATGTTTCAAATAATTTCCTGTAAAGCATAAATTGCCCCCCCAAAAAAGGCTGTAAGATAAACGAAAAGCTAAGAGAAAGTACTTTAAATGCATATGACAAATAAAAAGTTAATATAACTTAGAGAAGACGCAACAGAAGTTGCTCAACTCTACTACCGGTGACATGCAAATTTAAACAATGAAATTACTATTTTTCGTCTATCAAATTGGCAACTGCACTAAAAATTCATAGTAGCCAGTATCGCTATGTTATAGGTAATGGGGACATTGACACATGGTTCTGAGTGAGCATGTAAATTGTTACAAACTGAAATTCAATTTCACAGAATTGATTAAAATTTAAAATGCACAGGGGCGCCTGGGTGGCTCAGTCCATTGAAAGTTGGCCTTCACTCAGGTCAATTTCCCAGGGTCCTGGGATCAAGCCCCACACTGGGCTCCCTGCTCAGCTGGGAGCCTGCTTCTCCCTCTCCCTCTGCCACTCCCCCTGTTTGTGCTCTCTCTCTCTCAAATAAATAGAGAAAATCTTTTAAAAAAAATTTTTAGGGTGGCGCCTGGCTGGCTCAGATGGTTAAGCGTCTGCCTTCGGCTCAGGTCATGATCCCAGGGTCCTGGGATCGAGTCCCCGCATCGGGCTCCCTACTAGGCAGGGAGCCTGCTTCTCTCCCTCTGCCTCTGCCTCTCTCTCTTTCATAATAAATAAATTTTTAAAAAAATTAAAAAAAAATTTTTAGGGGCGCCTGGGTGGCTCAGTTGTTAGGCGTCTGCCTTCGGCTCAGGTCATGACCCTAGGGTCCTGGGATCAAGCCCTGCATCTGGCTCCCTGCTCGGCAGGAGGCCTGCTTCTCCCTCTCCCACTCCCCCTGCTTGTGTTCCCTCTCTCACTGTGTCTCTCTCTGTCAAATAAATAAATAAAATCTTAAAAAAAATTTTTTAATGCACATATTCTATCTATAAATAATCTATAAATGCAAAAGGATGACTAGAGGAAGATGTTCCTTATGGCATTGTTTATTTAAAAAAATAATGGAACTAACCTAAATGTTCATCAGGATGAGTCTAGACAAATCAAAGTACAAATATAAGTTAGAATATTATGTAACAATTGTTAAAATGTTAAAGAACTTAGATATCTACAATGTAACACTAGTGTCCAGCACTGTAGTTGCTCAATAAATACACTCTGGATGAAAAAAAAAAAATTGTATGAACATAGAAAAAAGTCTGGAAGTATATTTGCCAAACTGATAAAAGTGACTATCTTCAGGAGCATTGGATAGTAGAAAAAGGAAACTTAACACTTTTGCCTTTTATTCTTATGTATGTGCGGACTTGTCAAAATAAGTATGAGATAATTTTTTTTTAATTAAAGACTTATTTCTAATAACGTTTCTCTATTTTTATCTCAATTTTATCATGAGTCTAAGAGCACAAAGATTTGCTGTCAATGGCTCAAAACATAAAGTGCTCAGGGAAATGAAACCCGTGTACAAAGAGTAGTTGGGAATTCCTCTTTTCCATAAATAAGTATTTTTTTCTTTTGGCATCTCAATCCTCCTAAACTCACAACCTGACAGCACCTACAGCAGAAGCTGAGACATAAATGGACTGACATTTCCTTCCATTAAGAACACTTGGCATAATCCATCTTTAGCGGAACCTCTCCCTAATAGCTCAGATTGGGAGATTCTAAAGAAAAGTTCAAGTTTCCATTTTTTAACGCTGGACCCGGGGGCTACCCTACATCGCTAATGAAACTAGTCTTCTACCGAGGGGAGTCCTATGGCTTTTTCCAGGCGAGAAGGCCAATGTCAGACGCTGGAAAGTCTGGAATGAAGGGGTAAGCGCTACAAGTTAACCAGACCGGCCTCGGGACGCGCCCGGATTGAGTGTACACGGAAGAAGCGTTTAAAGAAAGTTAACTCCTCTCCCAGCTGACTGGGCGGCCCCAGAATCTGCAGAGCTGGGCCTGATAGAAAACTTTCAGATAAAGAGGACCTCGGCTGAGTTACGTGAAAAGGCTGGGTACGAACTATTCAGGCTCTACTTGGGGCTGCAGGCTCAGATGCGACAGGGAGAACGTCCGCGAAGGGAGACTGATGGCGTTTTTTCAAGAAGCCTCAACCAGCCCACCTAGCAAAACCTCGCACCCAGCGCACGTCACTTCAGGGTCTTCGTTCCTGCCCTCAGCCAAGATGGCCGCCGGGGCGCTCCTGTACCACGGCGCACGCGTCGTACCGCCGGCCCGCCCCCTTCCCGTCCTTCCGCGCGCCGGCACCGCCCACTCACCAGCTGCACCCCCTCCCAGCGTCCTCAGCCTCACCCCCTTTCTGGCTGCTCTCGCCGGTCCAGGCTCCGAGCCCGGAAGTGGATATTGCTGCTCGGCTGAGAGGACGAGGGGAGGGGGAAGTGCTTCCGGGGAAACGGGCCCCGGGTTGGTGTTTGTAAACTTGCCTCGGTCCCGGCAGGGCAGCGGCGGCCACGGGGTTGGCACGGTGTGCTGGGGTCTGGAGGAGGCGCCGCGCGGTGGGGGAGACAGCGGGAGGCCGCGCCTGGCAGGTAGGAGCACGCCTCAGGGAACGCAGCGTCCTCCGGGCAGGCGGCAGCGCCTCAGCTGCTCGCAGGCCGTGGGGCGCCGCGCGGGAAGGGGGAGGGGAAGGAAGGAGGGGCGCGTGGCGAAGGGAGGGGGCTCGCCGGGGAGGGGAAGGGGCCGCGCGCGCGCGCGCGCGCACCGCCCCCCGCCCGCCAGTCCGGCCGCGTTAGCGGTCGGGCGGAGGGGGGCTTGCTTGGCGGGGACGCGGGCGCGAGCACGCACCTCGCGCGCTCCTCGGTGCTCTCCTCCGGCTCCGTGCGGCGGGGCGCTGCGGCTGGCTGGCTGGCTGGCTGGCTGGCTGGCTGGCTGGCTGGAGGAGGAGGGAGGGAACGCGGAGCGCCGGCCTCCGCCTGCCTGCCTTCCTCCGCAGCGAGTTTCCGTACCTTCGGGCGGACTCGGAGAACGCGCACGTGTGGGCCGGCCCAGCGCCCACTGCCAGTCCGGTTGCTGACTTGCTACTCAGGCGTCCAGCGATAGCCTCTGAGCTTTTCTCCACCCCAGTTCTGGCCTCCTTAATAGAGTGCTAGCTTCGCGGCCCGGCCCACTCGGCACAAAAGCCCGGGAGGGCCTCCGCCCCCTTCTTCTATTCGTAAGATGGCAAATCCGAGCAGTTGGCCTGTTGCAGTTCTTCCATGAGAGGCCCCAGTTACTTTTACTCCCGTTGGCAGCTCCTCTTTGCCCTGGAGACCAGTTTCTTCTGACCTAGAAAAGAAAACTCTGCTTAACTAATGCCCTCTTCCTGAGCTTCACAGAGAGCGCCCACCAAAAAAAAAAAAAGTTCAGCCTACTGCAGGTCGAATGGCCTGAGAGTGTTGCACCTAACAGCCCCATCTCCTTTCCTGGTTTCAGGTTTCTGAAACAGATCGTGAACTTCAACGAGCGGATTGGGTTGGAAAACGAACACCAGCAGACTTTTTCTTCAGATCATAGGCAGGAGCCAGGCAGAGTCCAGGGATTCTTGGAACATCTATCTTCCCTTTGGAGGACACTAAGATCTATTTGAAGACAAAGGCAGTTCAATATGGCAGCAGGACGGAAGGGACACAAAGGAGTTGTTACAGTCATTTGGTGACAGTTCTTCAAACAACAGTGTCTTAGGAAAGGTGGATCAAGAAACTCCTGAACTTTTGGGTTGCATTAAGTGAGAAATCAGCATGGCTCAGGTAAAAAGCTATAGAATCCTCCTCCTTCAAGATCACTGGGAAACGTGTTTGCAGTTTCACTCTTGAATGCTGCCTTAGTCAACATATTGACCAACCCAGTGAGCCAAGCTCTGTATTAAGCACCAGGGGGAGATCTAGAGGAAGGAAAGGAGACAGGCCACAGCCCCTGCCTTCAGGGAGCTTCCAGTCAAATGAAGGAGGTAGGCTATTCTGCATCACAGGCACTGATGGGACATTTGTGAAACAATTACTCAGTTTACACTTGGTACGTTAAGTGCTGAGGGGCATGAGGGAGTGAACAGTCTGGTGAATGCTTCATTTTTTTTTTTTCAACAGGAATTAATTGAGCTCCTGTTTCATGCAAGGCATTATGCTGGGGATACAAAGATGAGTAAGATTGTCCCCATCCCCAGCAAGCTTCCAGGATAGTTGGGTTGGGGTGGGGGGAAATGGAGAGACAGTCTATTATTTACCTTTATATTCACAATACCTTGCATAGTGGTTGGATTAGCAGCAGAGACTCAATGAATCTGTTGATTGAAGGAACATGCAATAATAGAGGTATGTACACTGCAGAGGAGAGAGAAGGGTACCTCTGCCTGGCTGGAAGAAAGCAGGTGAAGCTTGAAGAATGCATAGGATTTTGCTAGATAAACAAGCAGAACAGGACATTCAGACAAGGAGAAGAACTGCATGGGCAGAGGCTTAGAGGCATGGGAGAATGTGATGAGGTTAAGAGTACTGCAGACAGTTTGCTAGTTAAGGAGGAAGGGGCTTAAATGGGTTAGGGGGATAGGGTAGGTAGTGATAGAGGGAAAAGTTTAGGGTGAGGGAGTTGTTTCCTGGAGAAGTTAAGAGTATAACCCAAGGGCCTTTTATGCCTTGCTAAGGAATTAGACTTTATTCTGAACGAATGGGAACTCTCTGAAGAATGTTAAGCAGCAGAGTGACATCAGATCAGTGTATTTAGAAGGTAATTGTCATTGTGAGGGGAGAGGATGGATTGGAGAGACAGGATGATCTGTTAGGTTGCTGTAAGTGTGGATAGCAAAGCCATGTGCGGGCATCCCCAGAGCTTCTCCCAGCTTTCTTGCAGGGACCCTCCTGTACCAGTCTCACCAGGATGGCAGCCTGATTAGAGTTTAATTGGCTTTCTTCCAGCTGCATGCATGGCTTCCTTCTTTCCTTGCAGATTAGGAGCCCTCGGTTTCTTCTTCCTTTGTTTGCAACCCACTTCACGGCATCATGTTCACTCTTGTTCTGAGAAACTGCCTCTCACTAATCACTAACTTTGTACTGGGCACTGCTAGGCATTTGTATCTTAGTTTTATTCTCATCAACCCTGTGAGAGTAGATACTCTCATAAACATTTTGCATTTAAGGAAACTGAGGCCTGAAGAGGTGGAGTAATTTGCCCAAGATTATACAGTACAAACAGCAGAGCTAAGCTTTCCACCTCTAGACCTTTCTGTCCAAAGTCCTTGAAGGAGAAAGAAAAGAAGGAGTCCCAGGATATACTAAAAGGAATTTCTTTTTTTAAGAGAGTATTTTTAAAAGGAATTTTTTTAGTAAATCACTTGTGGAAGTTTGCTGATCAACTATTTCTTTAAAGTGTTTCTTCAAAAAAAAAAGTTTTTTCAGTAAGAAAAGTATATTCTCTAGTGCAGGCTAAACAAAGTCAGTTTGAAGAATGTAGCCATGAAAAGAGGAAATTTTTTTAATCATTCCTTGTTTAAGTAATTTTTTAAAACTATGCATAGAGTAGAGAATGTGAAAATATATGGATTTGCACACAAATAAATGGACTTGGAGGTCAAGACTAAGATCCTTCCAAGTGACTTAATTTTTATATCTGTTAAAAATGACAACACCTAGGGAATTTAAAATCTAAAGGGAGAAATAACTTAGTTTTGCTGATAAACATGTTTTTGGGACCTGATAGAATATATATTTGGCACCATTGATGTCTGCCAATCATAAGTGGCCTCTGAACCTGCTGGTGAGAGAGGAAGGAGGAAATTCTGCTAGAAATCTCCCATTTCAGTGGATCAGCAGGGCAGACCCTCCTGCCCATTCACACGGCCAAGTACCTGGTAACAGGTCCTAGCACATTGCTAATGACAAAAGTGTCAATAATACTTGGTTATTCACTTGATTTGTATTTAAATGCTGATGTATAAAAAGTAACTTGTTCCTGGTGAGGTGAGTTAGGGAGGACTCTTGAAGGAAGCAGAGTTTTGCAGTAGAGAGGGACACTCCCTAGAGAAGCAGTTTGTTTGTGGCTGGGTGTGAAAGGTACTTCTATAGAAGATGGCAGCCTGTTTTTGCCCTGCCCTGCCAGGTGACCTGACACCTCATCTCCTTTCAACTTAGGCAAGTCTCCTGGCTTGTGAAGGCCTAGCAGGTGTGAGTTTGGTTCCCACTGCAGCCAGCAAGAAGATGATGCTGAGCCAGATTGCCAGCAAGCAGGCCGAGAATGGAGAGCGGGCAGGTAGCCCTGATGTGCTGAGGTGCTCAAGTCAGGTACAGCGTTTGAGTCCATTGTGGCACCTGGGGGTCGGGTGGCCCAAGCTCTCTGCCAGGAGATGCCAAGCTTTGATTCCTCAGTGCTTCTGTTTAGGGAAGTGGGGAAAAGGGATCCAGCTGGGGAATGAATGAATGTGGGTATTTTAGAGAGCTAAGGAAGGACTTTACCTATAACCCCTTAACACCATAGTACTTGGAGAGGAAATGGATGAGTACCTTCTCTAAACCTTTGGGGCAGGTGGTTACTGTCATTTAGAAGTTGTCTGCAGCACAGCATTTGGTTTCCTGTCTTGTGTGGGGAGATAGACTGTGAGTTTAGCTTTGATTTATTTTTAAAGGGCCACCGAAAAGACAGCGATAAGTCCCGGAGTCGCAAAGATGATGACAGCTTGGCTGAGGGGTCTCATTCAAAGAAGACTGTTAAAAAGGCAGGTAATGGGGTAATCCCCAAACTGGTACCGTTTGGTAATGGGGTAATTCCTTTTCTTTCGGCTGTGGCTCAACCTGGAGTTTTCCCTAGATGTTTTGGTCACTCATAGCCAATGAGTGTGTCACTCTTATTTCCTCCATAGGCCACTTTGGTCTTTGATCTCTGCCCTCTCCAGAACATCCTTGGTAAAGGAAGGAGGGCCAGGGAAGCATGGGATCCTGTGGCAAAGGGGCAGGCAGACCTCCCTCAGGTCACATTCAGAGGTGTTGGGTTTGATGGGGCAGACAGTTTACCCATGCCCACCTCCTTCCTCAGAGGGTCTCTTAACTCTAGGGAATGAGGGAGATGACAACATCAGAAAGATTACTTTGTCCAGCAACTGGAAATTGACCCAGAGTAGAATGGGGACAAAAAGGCAGCTGAGGGATAGCCTTATGACATGCCTGATTGTTGCCCCTAGGTGGTGGTGGTGGAACAAAATGGTTCTTTTCAAGTAAAGATTCCCAAAAATTTTATTTGTGAACACTGCTTTGGAGCCTTTAGGAGCAGTTACCACCTCAAGAGGCACATCCTTATTCATACTGGTAAGTCTCTTGCTCATATTCAGTAGTCTGTAGTTGTGTGTGTGTGCGTGTGTGTAGCTCTTATTGGGTTTGTTTTAGGGGCCGAGTATCAGAAATAGAGGAAGAAAATAAGTGAATTAGCTAGAAAGATTTTATGGCTCTGTATCTAGTGTCAGAGACCGACAGCTTTGGGGACATTTCCTCATTAGGTGTCCGTACATTGCTAAAAATTAAAAATTTCTGGGAAAATACCTGGAATGAAGTCCCTACCTTGTGTACCTCCTGATACTAACTTCTCTCTCCACTTGGGCCAGGTGAGAAGCCATTTGAGTGTGATATATGTGATATGCGCTTCATCCAGAAGTACCACCTGGAGCGTCACAAGCGTGTGCACAGTGGCGAAAAGCCCTACCAGTGTGAACGGTGTCATCAGGTAAGCTCACATGTCACCCGTCTACCTCACACAACAAACTTTTCCTTCACCAAGAACCAGGGCCAGCCCCCATCCCCTTCCCAACAAGGGGCCACATCGAATTCCTGGCCATGGTAGAGTTAGTACCTCAGGGTGAGGTGTTTCTCTCTGGCCTTATGCAGCTGTTTATGGGAGGGGCCATGAGAATAATTGTAATAACAGTAGCATTTCTTGTGTACTTATTTTGTGCCAGGCACTGTGAGAGCATATTTAACATAGATTATCTTTTTAATTCTCATGTTAATTCCGTAAAGAGCTGTGTTGTCGTCATTTCACATTTGGGGAAATTGAGATTCAAAGAGGTTAAGTGTCCTAAGGACACAGCAGATGGAGGGCAGAGGCAGGATTCAGTCTAACTCAGAGCTGGTGCACCTGGAAGAAGAAAGACAGTCTCTGCCCAGGGGGTCAGTGTCTGACTTGATGAGAATGTAAGAGCTAGACCAAAACAAGACAAGAACAAAAGACGAGAAATGATAACAACTAACATTTACTGGATGCTTTGTTCCACCCGCTTACACTGAATCTCAAAACACTAGAATGAAAGCTCCATGAGGCAGAGATTTTGCCCCTCTGGTTCTCCACTCTATCCTCAGCCCCAAGAACTGTACCTGCCTTGAGACAGACACTCAATAAATATTGGATGAATGACACAGCCCTTCTGTGAGTAGGTACTTTTAGCCCCGTTACAGATGAGTGTACAGATTGAGTGCTGTCAGATACCGTGTCCAAGGTTGCACAGCCACTGAGTGCTAGAGCCAGGACTCCCGACTTCAGACCCTGCGCTCTTTTTTTTTTTTCTTAAAGATTTTATTTATTTATTTGACACAGAGAGAGACACGGCGAGAGAGGGAACACAAGCAGGGGGAGTGGGAGAGGGAGAAGCAGGCTTCCCGCCGAGCAGGGAGCCCGATGCGGGGCTCGATCCCAGGACCCTGGGATCATGACCTGAGCCGAAGGCAGACGCCTAACGACTGAGCCACCCAGGCGCCCCGGAGCCTGCGCTCTTAACCACTGTGTGCTCCTGCCATCTGTGCACTTGCTGAGGGCATGTGGAACGGGATGCGTGCCTCCCGTGTGGGGAAGGCAGAGCTAGCCAACAGGTAGCTGAGGTTCTCCTCTCAACACTTAATCCTTCCTTTCTTCTCAGTGTTTCTCTCGGACAGATCGATTACTCAGACACAAACGGATGTGCCAAGGGTGCCAGTCCAAGACTTCCGACGGGCAGTTTTCTCTATAGGCGCAAGGGGCCCTGGGTGGTGGGAGTGATCAGAAGAATTTACTGAAGAGCGCACCCCCTCTGGTCTGATGGTCCCACCACCACCCCGTCTGTACCTGTCCCCCTCCTGGAGGAGTGGACCCAGGAGACCAGAAGAGTGCATCAGGGGACAGCGGCCTCAGAGCCTCAGCTCTGTAAATAATCTGAGACTATGAGTATCTCGGGGAAGTTCCTACAGCATTCCTGGGTAGGGAAGCTAGTCCCTGGACCCTTGGCTGAGGTTATAGGTGGGGACTGAAGGTACAGGACCAAGACTGGTGTGGCTCCCACAACCTTGGACTCCAGCTGGCAGCTGAAATGGAAAGGATTGGGGAGAGGGATTTGTTTGTTTGTTCTGTTCTTGTTTTTGTTTATTCAAAAGCAATTTTAGCAGCTACACTGTGGATACAGGTAATATGGAGGCATAGAGCCCTGGTTAAAGCAGGGACAATGGCTGGCCCAGCCCTCCCCAGAATTGAGTTTTTAGTTGCAGTTGATCCTCAGTGTTCCACAGCCCTGCACCTCACCTTCTGTTTGAAGGAGAGGAGGATCAGGGATGGCAGCTGAGTTTATCTTGGTCTCCTTATACACTGTAGGGACAGAAGGAAGAATGGCGGGAGGAGCAGACAAGGGCTGGGTACAACTAGAGTGGGCAGGTACCTCTTCCTTCCTCCAGGGAAGAGCGAGAGCTGTGCCCACGGCTGTTGCAATGGCCCAGGCCACCCTGGTACCTGATGGGGTCAGCTCAAGTGCCTTGTGGAGGGAACTTGGGTGAGAGCGGCCCACGGAGCCCTTCCATGCCCTCTTTGGGCACTCCGTCTTGGAGATAGCGTGTGGCTACCTCGCTGCCGTTGACTCCTGAGCCAGACAGAGGTGTTGAGCAGGTAGTCATGGATACCAAAGGGGGTTCTCTCTCCTTGTGCCCTCTTAGGAACAACCCGAGACTAGTCCCAAGTTGAGCAACAACTGTTCAAGAAACAAAGGAGTTTGGTGTCCCCTGACATGACTGTTGAGCAGTGTGAGCTGCTCTCCCTGCCCAAGTCCTATCACTGTATTCAGGTAGGAGATAGGGGTGTGGCCTTTGGTCCCAAAGAATAAGATCTTCGCTTCCTTCTTAATGGCCATCCCTACCCAACAAAGAATTGGGGGGAGGGGGTGCTGCAGAGAAAGGACTGAGGAAGAAACCTATTGTAGGTTTTATTCTTAATCATATTCTTTGCTCCTTTCTGCCCCAACACCACCACCCTATCCACCCCCAAAAAAGTGATCAGGGGTGTGTGTGTGTGTGTGTGTGTGTGTGTGCGCGCGCGCTTGAGTGTGTTCATTGAAATGTGTGCTTGTGTTTGTATGCTTGGAGATGGCATATTATTGAGCCAAACCCTTCTCTGGCCCTCAACTCAGGGGAGGATGAGCATGAAACAGCCCCCACCACCACCACCACCAAATCTGAGGGTGCTTGAGGTCCCAGCTGAGGAACTTGATTTAGGGGAGTGAAGGGCTTTGTTTTGGAGAGGTTTTTTGGGGGTTGATTCAGGAGGCTGGTTAGGGTGTTTTACTCAAGCCAAAGCTTGTAAACATGAATTTTCTAAAGTGAAATAAAAAACCCTCTGCCTGCTATGGAAGGTTCTGGGGTTTGGCCCCCACTGTGGCCTGCCCTGACCTGTAGAGGGGAGTAATCATGGAATAATCATGGAGGCTTGGTGAACCTGACCACGCTGTCAGTGGGGATCTAAGATGGCAGCTCCAGGCAGTGTAACTTCATTTCCTAGATGTAGGAACAGCAGCAGAAAGCTCCTGGCTGTCAGGTGTGCGGGAGGGGGGTGGGGGGCTCTGTACCTCTGAAATGTGAGGATTTCGGGGAAAGAAAGGTGTGGCACCCTTCAGACTTGCTCTGACGGCTCCTGAGGTCCTTTGGCAGAGACACTGGGCAGTGTTTGCTGCCTGTGCTCCTATAGTTTTATGCTGGCACCTGCATTTGCTATGGTCCAGGGCCTAGACCTCAGTCCCTGAAGCTGCCCCGTGGTCCCTGCAAGCCGGGTATCTTCCCGTGTGTGAGCGAGCCCCTTGCTTGCAAGTTAGAGACCTCTGCTGGGGCTGGAATTTATCATTTACTTCTGGGAATATATTCCTGGAAGGAAGCTACATTTAGAAAACCTCTCCCACGAGCACTTTTGAAAATAGGAGGCTTCGTTCCCTGCCACTTGCAGCTAATCTGTTTAGGGTCGGAGTGTGTGTGGCGAGAATCCCCTGAGTGACCTATGCCCCTACGTGTGCGGATGTGTGCTTAGGTCACAGTGTGCCGTGGCCCCCCACAGCCTCAGCCTCCTGCCGGGGTGGGAGGGAGAGGGAATTTGTGAGCAGATGTGGAAAGAGCCATACCGGAAGCACCCCTGCCAAGGATTGGGTGTGGAGGCAACTCAGGAGCAGGTAGGTGCTTAGTTCAGTTGTCCAGGTGCTGAGGTTCTGGGGCCAAGGATGTGTGAGGAGAGAGGAGCAAAGAGGTGAAAGGAGTGATTCAGCCTCCCAGAGGGCCCAGAAGCCCCACTTACACTCTAGGGAAACCACAGACGAAGAGCGCTGCAGAGGCTTCTGGGCCCAACGCCCCAGCCCTCCTCAGCTGGTGGGGTCTAGCACTGGACAGATGCCTCAGGTGCATTTGGAGTGAAGGGAAAGGGAGCTAGGGCAGGCTCTCAGAGACCAGGACGTGGAATTTGGGGACCTGGGAAAGAGCACCAGTTCTGGGGGGGGCCCTTGTATGGGGCCCTACCAGCCCTGCCCTTCCCTGCACCCCAATTCCTCTCCGTCCACCCCCCCAACAGCCTCTTTCATCACATAGCTACTGATTGTGCCCTATGGCTTGACATTGGAGGGTTAAATGAGATGTGGGGGGTCCCGCCACAACTTCTAACCCTCTCCCCAGACGCTCTTTGCCTCTGCTGCAGTCCTGGGGCTTTTATCTTAATCCCTTCCAACTCTTCCTCTCTGCCCTCTCCCTCCCTCCCTCTCTCTCTTTTTTTTTTAATATACTTATTTTGCTATTGGGGGAGGGGAATATCAAATGAACAAGATCACTTTTAAATGGTAGTTTTTATAAGATGTTATAAACTTGTATCTTTTTACCATTAAAGTGCAGTGTATGTTCCTTCGTGATATATTTAGGATATTTAAATAAAAAGAAAATGGGGCTTTTCTACATACTATCTCTTTTTTTGGGAAAGCTTCTTCTTTGGGGCCAAAGTGGTTTTCCGTTTTCCCCCCAAATATAACCACCCCAAACGTCCAGCATCCTGGAAACCACCGTTTAAAACTCTCCTCCACAGAAGAGCAACAAGTGGAAGTAAAAACAGGATATCACTTCTGAATAAGAAAAACAAAACACAACACGCACGCCAGAACAGAATGAGGTTAGGGTGCCAGCGTGTGGCTCTGCAGGCCTTCTGCATCAGCATAGCCTGGGGATTGAGCAGCCCACCCCCAGTGGCCGCTTCCTGAATGTCCTGCACGTCGGGTTAGAGCCAGTCTCCCCACCCTCAGGTGCTGGGGGGAGGACTGAGGCCCAGGCTGCACAGCCTGCTCTGGCCGTGGGTAAAGCAAGATGACCGCTATGCTCTGAGGTAAGAATCTTTATTGTATACGGGGGCGCAGGGGCTGACCGCCACTCGTGAGGTAGGGAAGCGAGGCTGCGGGGGTAGGCAGCCCTCGGGTGTCAGAATGAAGTAGGTGGTGACCGTTCCTCAGTAGTCCCCTACCAGGCCACTGAGAAGAAAGAGAAGAGCCCTGGGAGGAGTGTTCGTCCCCCCGCTTCAGAGAAGGGGACTCCTTGCCTCCTGAAAGTGGGGGTTGACCGTGGTCGTGATGGCACTTCTGTAGAGAGGATTGCTGTCCTGGGGGGGGGGAGGTTGGAAACGATGAGGAAAAGTCCCAGGTCTCCTCCTTTATCTAACCCTGAGGCCAACCTCGAGCTTGAGCAGCACCCCAAGAGCTGATGGACGTTAGCAGGGGGGTGGGGCAGAGGAGGCACAGACAGAAGTGAGGGGGATAGCCTAGGTGGAAGGAGTCAGGGCTGAGGGTGGGATGGGAAGCAGAGAGCAAAGAGGTCCTAACCAGGGAGAGCCCAGTAGGGTACAAGGCAGTCTCCCCACCTGCTTCCAGTTGAGCTGCTGCCGCTCCTTCTCAAAGCGCCTGTATTCTCGGCGATCGTAGATTTCCACAGAAAGCCGGTAAGCCAGGACTATCCCCAAGCCCACCGCCACGATGCCCCCCATGCAGCCCAGCACGATGGCCTGGGTGTGATCTACTCCTATGGACAAGAAACACAGCGGGGCATGCGGATTGGTGGACAGTTGCCCACAGTGTGTCCAGCCTCCCCGTCCCTGCCTGTCATTGAAAACAAAGGGAACCCGGCAGTGGCCAAGTCTCCTCTAAGTCTCCCCTTAGTGTCCTCTAAGTCTCCCATCGCCTCCACTTTTGCCTGGACTCACTGCTCTACTTCAACCCCTAGCCTGGCTTCCCATTCTCTCCATCTCCCCAACCCCAGAGTTCTGAGGCCCTACCCGTCAAACTTCCAGGGCTCACTTTGGCATGTCCACGGCATCCCTGCCCACTTACTCTCTTGGGGTCTCACTCTCAGCACGACCTTGTCTTCGGCTTCCTCCTCCACCAGGAAGAAGAACAGCTGGTTGTCCAGGGTCCTCTCTTTGCACCAGCCATCATCCAGGATAGGGGCCAAAGTCAGAGTCACGTTGGCAGAGGCACAAGCCCTGCTGCAGTTGAGGGCCAGGGGACCAGTCCCAAAGGCCCCACACTCTGCACAGTCCCTGTCCGGTGGACACCAAGAGGTTAGCAGCTGGGCAGCTGTCACCCACGCTACACGGCAGGAAGGAGCGGGCCGGCGGGAGTGGCTCAGCAAGCCCCGCTGCGCCCCTGCTGCCAGGCTGCCGGGCCCGAGGCCTCACCTGTATCTCTCACAGGACGTCTCGCAGCCTGGGCACTGCTCACAGAGGGCGCCGAAGTGGCCGTCCGAGCACTGGCAGCGGTTGCACTTGCAGCGTCCGTGCCCACTGCAGAGATTGCCGTCGGGACTGATACAGCGGTCCGTGTCCCCACTGCACTCGCACGCTCTGCCCGTGTGGTTGGCGTAACAGTGACACAATCCACATCGGCAGCGGCCAAAGCCTGGGGCAGAGCCACGCACAGGCTGACACCCATACTCTTCACACACTGGCATCACGTGCCACCACGGGCTGCCTAGAGCTGGTCTGCTCCTGTGCATCCAGTTCCCTCCCAAGTGGGCCAGGCACCTGCAACTCCTACACAAGAACCCTCGATACCTGCCCTTAGGGCCATGAAGTTCCCAGAGCCTAAATACCCATGGGAGCCACTCTGCGCCCCCACTCTTCTCCCAAAGTCTGCAGGTACCTCCACAGAGGACGCCCTCGTGGCGCTCACAGCTAGCGTCGTCACACTCGCACAGACGCCCGGAGCTCTGTCCACTGCAGCTGCAGCGTCCACAATGACACCGTCCCTTCCCGCTGCACAAGGGCCCCGTCCCGTTGGGGGCCCGGCACCCAGATTCCAGATCCGGGGAGGACAGCTCAGCCTCAGAGCATTCACAGAGTCGACCCAGGCGGCCGGGGGCACAGCTGGGAGGGGAAGGCGGAGGCTGAGTCAGGCAGAGCCAGGCAACGGAAAGGTGGGTCAGAGGGTTTGACCATCCCTTGACCTATCTTTCCCAGGATCCTCTAAACCTAAGCTCTCAAAAGAGTTGAAGAGAGATGAGTGGCTGAAGGGATGCTGGTGTATGGTTGAGCGCCAAGAAGAGTGGAGGGGGTTCTGGTGTGGGGAGGGTCTTGGCATATCTGGGAAGCTTCAGATGAAAATCGGGATGGAGTCTTGGGATGGCTGGAAAAAGATGTCTAGAGACGCCAGTGGGAGGATAGAAGGGAGAAGAACATCGGGCTCAGTCATGTGTGGGGAGCCACATGGTGAAAGGAAGCTGGAGGCCTCACCTGCATACCCCGCATTGTAGGAGCCCCTGGCCATCACTGCAGTGGGGAGCCTGGGGCTGGGTGTCCCCGCAGTTACAATCACACAGCATGTGCAACTCCACAATCAGCTCTTCTGAGAAGCCAAGGGCTCGCAGCTTCAGAAAATGGGGCTCTGAGAAGCAGCGGGTAGCTTGGAGAGTAACCAAAAAATTCACCTGTGGACAATGTGGGCAGAAATCAGACTTAAGGTCCTGTGTCCACACACACACACACACACACACACACACACACCCACCCCAAACCTATTGATCCTCCAGAACCTATTCCTTAAGAAATTAAGGGATAGGCTCATGCTAACACCCATCTCTTAGACACCCACTGGAGGAAGACACTCATTAAACCTTTTTAGAAAGGATGAATGGAGAACTACCCCATGCTTTTGCATTGTTCTCTGTGTCTGCCCCCCATCTTTTCCTGCCTGCTTCAATTTCCCTCCCCCACCCCCACTTCCTTCCTTCTGCCTATCTCGGCTGGCTCTCACCGTCTGGTTGGTTCGGACGTGGTTGCACTGCCCCTGGTCCCCAGCCTCACTCTCCCTCTTCTCAGGATCCCCACACTGAGATTCATATGAGATGTGGACCCCCGGAGGGAGTGGAGAGTGTTCGAGGGTCACCGTGGATGACAGGCTCTGTGGAAGGGAGACAGTGAGTAACCACGTGAAGGCAGGACTCCAACCCCACCTCGTGCCCTCTCCAGCCATTTCAAATTCCGCCATAACCCTGCCCTCGGCCCACCGTGGGGCCCCTTGCAACGTGCAGCGGCTGCTTCTCAAACCCCAAATCAGGATATATAACCTGTGCGCGTAAAGGGCTCAAGGGCAGAGTCTTTCAATTGAATTTGCTCTGGGAAATTGGATACTGTCTCAGATTTTTCTCACCGTGGCTTTAGGATGTGATCCCTGTCATAAGAAGTCTACGGCATGGCTACAGAGCTAAGCCCAAGAAACACTTAAGGATCTTTATGGTTCCTTCTACCTGTAAAATTCTGTGGTTCCTGTGAAGAATGTCTCTGAATTATTTGTAAGCTCAGTGAAAGTAGGCTCCAGATGTTTCTTTATGTACGGATCGACTGGGGCATGAATGCCAGCCCTTCTGTCTATTATCTATTTTCAGCCTCCTGTGTCTGTATCCCCATCTATAAAATGGGGATGCTAATCGTTAGCAAACAGGGGTTTAGTGGGGTAAATGAGATGGCAAACAGCACATGCACTTAGGACAGTGCTTGGCACGAAATACCAACTCAATGAATGTTCCTTTCCTTCCTTGCCCAGAGCAGGGCTCCGTGCTCTGCGCAAGCCAGACACCAGATTTACAAATGTCAGACTGGGGGTGCCTGGGTGGCTCAGATGGTTAAGCGTCTGCCTTCAGCTCAGGTCATGATCCCAGGGTCCTGGGATTGAGCCCCGCATCTCTCCCACTCCCACTCCCCCTGCTTGTGCTCCCTCTCTCACTGTGTCTCTGTCAAATAAATAAATAAAATCTTAAAAAAAAAAAGGCAGACTGGGTGAGTGAACGATGAATGACAGCCATAGGCAAACTGTAGGTAGGAGCTATGGAGAGCTACACCAAACAGTGATCAGTCCGTCTTAGTTCTGCCACCTCCCCTGAAGGCCCCTTTCCGGTGCCCGCCCTCGCCATGCTGCCCAGTCCCAGCCCCTCACATTATAAGCATCCATGATGAGCTGCACCACGTTGCTGGAATCCTCGCTCAACTCCCCCACTGCAGACTTAGGAATCAGCTTACTCAGCTCCTGGGTTATGAGGAGTCGAGAGAAATGGTGGGTCACAGTTAGAGGGAAGTGGGCTTCTGGGGGGTCTGGAAGGAGGGCGAGGGCGTACAGGAAGTTAGAGAATGGGTCTTTGAGGGAGTTGAGAAAGGCTCGTGGCGGGAAGGTCTGGCATTCAGCCAGTTCTCACCTGGTAGACAGGCAGCGTGGCACTGGTGACAGCAAAGATGGGCTGGATGTTTGCCGCAGACAGGGCCTGGGCTACCTGACCCACAGACGGGTAGTCCTGGGCAGGGGAGCGGGGACAAGGTGAGCACCGCCGCTCTCCCCCACAACATCCAAGGTGCCCTCCGCCCAGGAAATCTGGGAACCAGGGTTCTACCAGCTAGAGGAACCCCGGAGGCTCCGCAAGGAGGACGGAGGGGCTCGGAGTGGGGTGACACAGGTTTCTGTCTGAGCAGTGGGGGGACATGGAGAAGAGGAGCTGCTGGGGAAGAGAGCAGGGCGGTCACTGGTAAGGATAAGGAGGTAGGGGTGGGGGTCCTGGGCGTAGAGGAAGGGGTGCTCAGCTAGGGAGGGGTGGGGCAAGGCTGGGGACTCACAAACTCTGGGCTGCGACTATAGAGGCCATTGCTGTCCAAGTGGCAGTGCCCGTCGCTGGGCATGAAAATGCCACCCAACTTCCCATCCCCAGCCGTGTGGAATGTGTCATCTGAAGTGAACACCAGCAGCCGGGACACATTTCTCCAGCCAATCCGCTCCTGGGGTTGGGGGTTGGACGTAGGCTGTGCCCCTGGGCTCCACGAGCCACGGATTTGCCAGCCTCATTCTGAGTCAGTTTGAGTATTCCCCTGTCTCCAGTATCCCCCCAAACAGGGTTGCTGCTAGCGGAGGCCTTCTTATGAATTAGAAAGCCATGCCTCTTCCTCAACATATTTGACTCCAATCCACCAGGTAATTGTTTAAAATGAATATGCAAACTACAGGAACTATGGTACAAAGGGCACCCCTAGAATTGGGCACTGCACGACCCTAGGGGGCAGTCTTGGCCCCAAACAGTGCCCCAAACTCAGATGCCCTCCCCGCCTCCTCACCTGGCAGAGTGCAGCCTGCAGAATGGCATCGAAGCCACCTTCGGGGGAGTCCAGGTTGCCAGACACGCTCTGGCGCCCCACCTCCCGCTCGAAGGCCTCCGCATCCCCGGTCAGGGACAGCACATGGTGAAAGCTGAAGGGGGGCTGGCAGCGCTCCAGCCGGGTGGGGCAGGGGTGGCGAAGTTTGGAGGGCACCGTGCTCACGAAGGGCAGCACCGTTTTGTCCACGAAGGAGCCAAAGCCTGGGAGGGGGGCATCATGAGGGCTGTGCCAGAAGTCACTGGCCGGCAGCCGGGTGGAAGGGCCGCTGCTGAGGACTCAGAAGGCAGAGGTCCATGGGAAGCAGTGGGGCGCGGTCAGGGGGACTGTCACAGAGGAGTAGAGAAGATAAGGAGAGCCAGTGCTCCTGGCGCGCAGGGACCAAGTACCTGGCCGGGGCAAAGGGGTTGGATCCCTGGCTCAGGGCAGTGGGGGCAGGAGGGGATCAAGGGGAGGACACAGTGGAGGTCAGGCAGGGTCTCCGGAGGAAGAAGGAGAGGGTGTAGGGTGTAGCGGGAGGCAAAGGAGGGCATCTTGAGCCAGGGAGATGCGAGTGCAGAATGCGCAGCCAGGGACAGTGGCCTTTAGCCCTTGTCCGAGAGACCCAGACAGGGCTGAGACGCTGGCTTCAGGGCAGTATCTGGGTTGGTAGATCCAGGGTGCACTGTCTGACCCCTGGGAGCTGTCTGAACCCCGTCTGGCCAGACTCTGGGACTCAGTCATGTCCCTCCTGTAGAATGAGTGCTCCTACTGGACAGTCTCCTAAATCCCCTCCAGCGCCGTCCTGGAAGATGAACGTCTTTGGGAAGAGACGCCGACACGTGTGGCCTGGGCAGGTCTGTTAAAAACTGGGAGAGGGCAGGTAGGGCCCCGGGCTTCTGCAGGGGGGAGGCCGAGGGCCGGCGGGGCGCGGGGCGGCGCGGCGCTCACCGATGCGCACCGAGTGCGTGACCTCCTGCAG
This sequence comes from Neomonachus schauinslandi, assembly GCF_002201575.2. Classification (NCBI taxonomy): domain Eukaryota; kingdom Metazoa; phylum Chordata; class Mammalia; order Carnivora; family Phocidae; genus Neomonachus; species Neomonachus schauinslandi. The sequence goes on along the minus strand of NC_058407.1, from coordinate 60,540,330 downwards.
CCGCAGCAGCAGGGCGTGCCCGAGCTGGCGCACGCGCTCCAGGTCGTCCTTCATGGAGTAGCTCAGGTCCATGAGGTAGTACAGGTCGACCGGGTACCCCTCGGCCCGCAGGAAGCTCACGCGGAGCCGCTGCGGCTCCCCTGGGGGGCGGGCGGGCGTGGGTCAGCCCGGCACCGCCCGCCCCGCCGCCCCCCCCACCCCCGCCCCGCCGGGGGGACTCACCGGGCCGCAGCGTGACCCGGAGCCGCTGCGGCGCCAGCTGCGTGGCCCCCTCGCCGCGGGTGCCCGGGCCCAGCGGCTGGTCCTGCAGCACCTCCAGCCGGCCGCGGGGCTCCTCCAGCTCCCCCGGGGGGCAGCCGCGGGCCAGCAGCTCCTGTCGCCGGCCGCAGCGCCGCTCCTCGGCCAGCCCCGACGCGGTGAAGTTCTGAGCCCAAGGGGAGGCGCGTCGGGACTCTGGTCCCCCAGGGAACCCCCCCCAGCCCCTGCGATCCAGGCCGCTCCCAACCACCCCCCCACAGGTCCCTGAGCCCCGCGGATGACCTCCCCTCCCCGGCCCCCCCACAGCCCCCTCCAACCTGGTCCTGTCCTTCTGGTCAGAGCCCACTTCCTCTAGCACCCCACCTCCCCGCTGCTTATCTAGACAACCCCCTTGCCCTAGCCATCTACCTTCTCCTCCCCCCACCCTCACCCCCACCCCAGGGCCACAGACTTCCTGTTGAGATCTCAGGGACCTCACTACCACAAGAAAAGGAGGAGCCTGGCCTCCTAGTCCAACCTCTCCTGCATGCTCAGGCCAGAACGGGAAAGCGGGTCAGGCTAAGTAAGACCCAGGCTAAGTTCCCGGGAAGGGGAAGGACAGGGACAGAAGGACGGGACAGAAGAGGAGACTCTCCCCCACACACATCCCACCCCAGTGTGTCTGGTACCTCTGGGACTGGCTGGAAAGTGGCAGAGGAAGGAAATGGTTACAGTGGCTTCTCAGTTGGCCCAGGTGCCTGCCTTAGGCCCAGAGATTGAAGGAGGCAGACACATATCTGCCTGTCTGCCTGGCACCTCCCTGCTCTCTGCCTCGTGCTGACTCGGAATCTCCTCTTCCGGTCCTCCCAGATTCACAACATGCCTTTCTCCTGGGCTGGCTCAGCCTCCGCTCAGCTTCTGTGGCTCTGCCTTCTAGCGAGGTTGCCCTCATCTCTGATCTAACTCTCCGTCTTCCTGTGGGAGAGACAGTTCTGCCCCCACCCCCAGCTCAGGTACCCACCATGCTCTGCCACTCCATGAGCCCTGTCTCTTTAAGGCACAAACAAAGAACCGCCTTGTTTGACCAGCCAGGGAGACACCCACTCCCCAGCATCCTTCTTGGCCACTTAGGTAGATCAAACCTGTCCTCCAAAGCCTACACACTTCTACCTCCTTCCCTTCTACTGTCCCAGCCACAGGAAGCTACATACCTTAGGAACGTTATGCACACGCATGCCCAACACAGACTCAGAAACCCAGTCACACACTTTCTGCTAGGGACTAGCCCTCAATGTGATGATGGCATTTGGAGATGGAGCCTCTGGGAAGAACTTAGGGTTAGCTGAGATCATGAAGGGAGAGCCCTCACAATGGGATTAATGCCCTTATAAGAGGAGGCACCAGAGAGCTTGTCTACAGCCCGACTGCAGGCCAGGGAGAGGGCTCTCACAAGGAACCAAATGGGCTGGCACCTTGATCTTGGATTCCTAGCCTCCAGAACTGTGAGAAATGAATTCCTGTTGCTTAAGCCAAGCAGGCTGTGGTATGTTGTTATGCCGCCCGAGCTGACAAATACACTTTCTCGCATGTATACAAGTGCTGCAGCTCCTTCTACCTCTGCACAAGCGTGAGTTCCAGCGAGGACATACTTCTCCAAATTTATGGTCACATGTCTTCTCCAAAGATACACAAATACACAGATACGTAAGCATACACACACAGGAACCTGGCAAGCATGTGTATGCGCACACACACACAATCACACACAGGAGTCCTGTGTGCGCACATTCAGTCGCACACGGAACTGCAGAGTGCGCCCAGAAAACCACACATTTGCCCCCACAATCACACACGTAGCTCCGTTCTGCACATACACATACGCAGGTTCAAAGGCCACAGGCTCATCTTTACCAGTTGCTTGCACCATGCACAACTTGGGTGTGAGAGGATGCATTCCCGGCAGGAGGAGGCAGGCTGGCAGGACCCCTGCAGGGGTGGCTCGGGATCCCTCCATTCTGTGGCCTTCTCGGGGGATGAGATCTTGGCATCCAATTCACTCTCCCCTCTGCTCAGGACCAGCAGGAAAACAAGGACCATGGACAAAGCCACCATGGCCTGCAATAGGATATAAAAGGGGACACGTGGGTCCTTAGGGAGGACCTCCAAGCTCTCAGTCCTCTAAACTTAGCCTGTGGTTGTCACTCTCAAAACTCTACCTCAGGGGAGCCTGCCTGGCTTAGTCGGTAAAGCATGCAACTCTTGATCTCAGGGCGATGAGTTTAAGCCCCACCTTGGGTGTAGAGCTTACTTAAGAAAACAAAACAAAACAAAAAAAAGCTTTACCCCAATTCTTTTTTTTTTTTTACCCCAATTCTTTATCTCCCCTGATAGTCTCCCTGTGGATTCAGCGGTTTCTTTAAAGTGTCAGGAAGAGGCAGCTACCACACCTGGGTAGGAGCCTCAGAGAAGCCCCGTCCCTCCTGTGTGCAGATTTTACTAGGCCAAGGTGGGCAAAATGGCCTAACAAGAGTCTGGAGGCTAGGCCCAGAAGCACTAAGGTCTACACCCACCCAGGTCTATTGACCAAGATTCAAAGCCACAGTGGAAACAGAACTGAACAGGAAACAGACCAGGTTCTGGTCCTGCTTCAGTCACTCACTGGCTGCATGGCAGGTCAGACTTTTTCTCTGGGCCTTAGTTTCCACATCTGTAAAGAGAGAGAGTTAAATAGGGGCACCTGGGTGGCTCAGATGGTTAAGCGTCTGCCTTCGGCTCAGGTCATGATCCCAGGGTCCTGGGATCGAGTCCCGCATCGGGCTCCCTGCTCCTTGGGAGCCTGCTTCTCTCTCTCTCTCTCTCTCTCTCTCTGTCTCTCATGAATAAATAAATAAAATCTTTAAAAAAAAAAAAAAAGAGAGAGAGTTAAATAAATAATCTGACAGCCCTTGCAGCTTTCATAATCTTGGATTCTAAATGAAGGAACAGGGGCGCCTGGGTGGCTCAGTAGGTTGAGCGTCTGTCTTGGGCTCAGATCATGATCTCAGAGTCCTGGAACTGAGCCCCATGTCGGGCTCCCTGCTCAACGGGGAGTCTGCTTCTCCCTCTCCCTCTGCCTCCTTCTCACTGCTCATGCTCTGTCTCTGTCTCTGTCTCTCTTTCAAATAAAGAAATGAAATCTTAAAAAAAAAGAGAGAGAGAAAAGAAAACAAAAAAATAAACAAATAAAGGAAGAGGATCAAGGGTTCTAAATTTAAGGGAGGAAAGTCAGGGATGGGAATGAGAGGAAGGAAGGCTGAAGCTGATGAAGGAGTGTGTGAAAGAGGCAGGGAAGGTAGCTGACATGGTAGCAAAAGGAATAAAGATTAGACCATAAGAAAACTTTCTAAAGGTCTGGGATAATGGAGGAAGGCAAGCCACGGTTGGTAAAATTTTCTCTTTCTTGTACTTTGCAAATATAGATTGAAGAAAGAGCCTGAAGGCAGGGTAATTCCTGGAATGACCTCTAGGGAGAACTAGGCAAATGTCTGATTGTTAAAAACTTATTAATTAACAGTTTGAGTAAGCAAGCCATAACCATGCTTCAAAAATCAAAAAGTTAAGGGAACTCCTGGATGATGCAGTCGGTTAAGTGTCTGACTCTTGGTTTTCGGCTTGGGTCCTGATATCAGGGTCGTGAGATCAAGCTCCAAGTCCCTCCAGTTCTGTGCTCAGCACAGCATCTGCTTGACACTCTCCCTCTGCCCCTCTCCCCTGCATGCGCACATGCTCTCTCTCAAATAAATAAATAAATCTTTTTTAAAAATCAAAAAGTTAAATCACAATGGCCTCTTTTTACAGAGATGGAAAAGCTGATCCTATACTTCCTATGGAATTGCATAGGACCCTGAACAGCCAAAACAATCTTGAAAAAGAATGAAATTGGAGAACTCTAACTTCTCACTTGCAAAACTTACTAGAAAGTTACAGTAATCAAGACAATGGGGTACTGGCATAAGGGTTGGCATATAGATCGATGAAATAAAATCGAGAGTCCAGAAATAAATCCATCCATTTATAGCCGACTGATTTTCAACAAAGGTGCCAAACTATTCAATGGGGAGAGAACAGTCTTCAACAAATGGTGCGGAATGACTGGCTATCCACATGTGAAGGAAGGAAGCTGGACTCCTACCTCACAACATATACAAAAATTAACTGAAAATGGATCAAAGACCTAAATGTAAGTCCTTGAACTATAAGTTCTTTGAAGAAAATGGAAGGGTAAATCTTTGTGGCCTTGGACTTGACAATGGATTCTTAACGATGACATCAAAAACACAAGCAACAACAAAAAAAAATAGGTCAATTGGACTTCGTAAAAATATAAATATATAAATACAAAACTTCTGTGCATCAAAAAGCACTATGGAGAGAATGAAAATACAGGCTACAGAAAGGGAGGAAATATTTGCAAATCATATATCTCGTAAGTATCCAGAATATATAAAGAACTCTTACAACAAAAAGGCAAACCACCCCATTTTTAAACAGCAAAGGACTTACGTAGACATTTCTTTGAAGAAGATAGACAAATGGCCAACAAGCACAGAAAAAGAGGCACAACACCATTAGTCATCAGGGAAATACCACAGTGAGATACGACTTCACACCCAGTAAATGGCTATAATAAAATTTTTTAAAAATAGAAAAAGAGGATGTGGAGAATATGGAACCATCATACATTGCTGGTGGGAATGTAAAATGGTGCAATACAGTTTGATAAATCCTCAGTAAGTTAATTAAAACAAAAATTTGTGCATGAACGTTCATAGCAGTACCATTCACAATAGCCTCAAGGTAGAAACATATCCGCTGATGAAAGGATAAACAAAATGTGCTATAACCACACAATGGAATATTATTTGGCCATAGAAAGGGATGAAGTCCTGACACATGCTCTGATTCAGTGAATCTTGCAAATGCAATGCTAAGGGGCGCCTTGGTGGCTCAGTCGTTAAGTGTCTGCCTTCGGCTCAGGTCATGGTCCCACGGTCCTGGGATCGAGTCCCACATCCGGCTCCCTGCTCAACGGGAAGCCTGCTTCTCCCTCTCCCACTCCCCCTGCTTGTGCTCTCTTTCTCACTGTGTCTCTCTCTGTGTCAAATAAATAAATAAAATCTTAAAAAAAAAAATGCAATGCTAAGTGAACAAAACCAGTCACAAAAGACCACACATTGTATGACTCCGTTCATGTGAACTCTTCTGACTAGACAAATTCACAGAAACAGAAAATAGATGGTGGTTGCCAGGGGTTGAGGAAGAGGGGAGAATGAGGAATAACTGCTTGTTGGGCAGTTTCCTTTTGGAGTGAAGAAAAACTTCTAGAACTAGATAGTGGTGATGGTTGTACAACATTGTAAAAGTACTTAATGCCACTGAAATGCACACTTAAAAATGGTTAAAATGATAAATTTTAGGGGCACCTGGGTGGCTCAGTCGGTTAGGCGTCTGCCTTTGGCTCGGGTTGTGGTCCCAGGGTCCTGGGATCCTGCCCCACTTCTGCTCAGCGGGGAGCCTGCTTCTCCCTCTGCCTGCTGCACTCTCTGCTTGTGCTCTCCCTCGTCTCTCTGGCAAATAAATAAATAACATATTTTTTTAAAAGTCCCTGGAAGAGGATTTTTGGAGTCACTAAATAGGTATCATTTGTAATGTTGGCGCATATCACTGACATAACCTCTTTAGCAACTGTGTCGGTTTATATTCCCACCAGTGGTGTGTGTATGAGAAAGGCCAACTAAATCCTTGGCCTGACGCATCTGCATCCTCCCCCGCCTGGGTCTAGATTCAGACTGGTGCTCTGTACAGCGTGGGGAAGGGGTGGGGTGCCAAGTTGTTGACCTCAGCTGTTCTGCTCCCCGCTCCCCACCACTTGGGCCCTCAGGTGCAGTGTGTGTGTGTGTATATATATATATATATATATATATATATATATATGTCGCTGAGCCCCCTCCTGTGCAAGGCCGGCCCAGGGCTCAGCCTCTGTAACCTCAACCCTGCTTGCTCAGCGGGCCTGTGGTCGAGGAGGTAGGTGATGCTGCAGCACAAAGCCCCGTTTTGACTCATCTGTCAAGGTGGGGCCCCCAGAATTGGACAGAACCAGAGACCTCAAACCCACTCATCTCCCCTAAAAGGAGCCCCTGGGATTCCCTGCACAGGACTTCCCAACCCCCTTCTCCCAGTTTTCCCTCTTCTTGCTAACTTGGGGGTACACGACCTGCTACTTGTTTCTGTTAATGTCTCTCTCCCCCTCCCCCCCAGCTATTCAAAACTTTGGTGACATCTTTCTGCTGCTTTTCTCTTCTCCACTTCTTTACAGGTCTTTGTTTTACTTCCTTTTCCCTCTTATCCTAGCCATAGAGCAGCAGAGTTGTCTACTTCATCCCCCTCTTTTTACAAATGGAAACCTGAATCCCAGAGTGATAAGTGACTTGCCCACAGTCACACAGCGAATAGGGATTAAGACAGGTGAGGCTCGGTTTGTTTGCCACTTTCCTCCCCTCCAACCCCAGCACCATCATCATCAAAAGTTATGCCTTCTCCCAACCAGCTCCAGTGGGCTCCACCTGATCCCCTTTCTCTTCCCTTGCAGGGCTCTTCTTCCGTCTTCCCTTCTTTCCCTCTGTAATTGTCCATTTTCCTGGACTCGATTCTGCCTCCAATACACACCCTAACATCCCCCTTCAGCACCTGAGAAACAGCATTTTCCCAACCCATCCAGATCTCCCAAATCAAGTGGAATCCTCTGCTGCCCATTCGGCGGCACGAGGAGGGAAGAGAACTGAGCCACTGGGCCACGGTCTTCCAGGGCTGTGGTATCCACAGCCAAGGTGCCACTGGCAGAGCTGAGCTGAGCACAGGGCACTGGGGGCAGGGCTATAGCAGCTGGGGACTCAGACTGGGAGAGCCCCACCTTGACATAATCCTTGGCACATGGCGGGCACTCAAATGATGGCAATCATACACCCCCTACCTTCTTTGCCTCCCTCCAGCCCCACTTTTGGGAAACCCATGGAGGAGAGATGGGTAGGGGTGGGGGGGGGCAGAGCTTGAGAAACTGGAGGAGGGAACTGGGAAGAGGATCTTAGGAATGCAGAAAGGAGTTCAGAGCCTTTCCCCAGTCTCAGCCGGATCCTGGGTGTCTTCAGGTCAGAGCCTGGAACCCTCTTCCCTGGGGGGGGGGCTTGGGGGGGTTGGGCGGGTAAGGAGAGGAGGCAGAGGGCTGGTGCCCTGGTACTCACGGGCGTGTGAAGAGCAGCCCTTCCTCCAGCAGCCGTTGTTGCCTTTGTGTACTGATCTGGGAGGCTGCAGAGGAGGAAGTGACACGCCCTGGGGTGGGGTGGAGGAGATTTCGGGGTGGTGGGGTAACTGACCTAGGAGAAGGTGGAGCCCCTAGGGGTGGAACTGAGCCGAGGGGGGTGATGATACAGGGATCTGGAAGGAAGCAAGGAAGCTTGTCTGGCTACTGAGCACCTATTACATGCTGGGCGTACCACGATATTATAATTAACCCCTGACATAGTCACAGGTTAATATCCCCCCAGCCCCCAAATTTTACAGATGCAGAGGCTAAGAGGAAAGGTAGATGTTGCGACTCAGAGGTAAGAAATGAAAATCTTTGCCCAAGGCCACATAGCTAGCAACTGGCTGGTGTGGGGTTTCCATCCTGGGCTGCCCACTTCCTAAATTGATGTGGCCGCTCCACTTCTTCATACAAGAACATGACAGGAAAGGCAGACATATGGAGGCAGTAAGTACTGGGAAGGGGGATGTTAGGGACTATGGGCACTAATTTTGAGCACCCAGTGCCCACTCTATCATGCTGGCCGCTGAACTCCATAGGCTCTGGGGCCAAGCTGCCCGAGCTCCAGTCCTGGCTCTCTCATGACAGCAGTGGGAACTTACGTAGTTACTTAGCCTTCCTGTGGCCTCATCTCACCGGTCCCGTGCAACTGAGGATTGCTGCAAGAATTAAATGAGATAATTCACATCAATGGCTTCCAAGAGACCCCGGGACAACCTAAGGGCTTGATAATAGGCTCCGTGGATGAGAGGGAACTCGGTGAGAAGTGGAGAGGCTGAGAAATTCAAGGTCTGGACAGCTGGGAAGTTGGAGACAGACACAGGGCCAGGCTCAGAGAATGAGACTTGGGGGGGGGCCCACTGTGCCAAGAAGGTGGCGGTGGAGGCTGGGAAAGGCGCAGAGGAGGCGAATGGGAGAAGCTGAGGGTAGGGGCATGGCCGCTGGAGCCGGGGCGAGGATGAAGCCTGGGATGGAGAAGGGGGTGTGGAGAATACCCGCTCCCAGCCCACACCTGACCGCAGGGAGCTTTGAGAAGGAGCTGGACTGGAGATCTGTGTTCACAGGTCTGCGGCAGGGACTGACATGTCACCACACCTAGACAAGTGTCGATCTCTGTGGGTGTGCAGTGAGCAGCAGGTGGATGGTAGGAGTGCAGCTGCTGGGAGGAGGGCCTGGGGCAGGGGGGCTCCTTCCCCGGGGTGGGGGGGGGCTTCTTCAGGTGGCCTCAGCCTACCGGACCTTGGACCTCCTCATACCCTTCCCCCCACAAGCAGGGGTTACCATGGAGATGACCCCTCCTTCCCCACAGGCTCTGTGGTTTCCTCCACAGCTTCTTTCACTTTCTTCTTCTGCTTTTCCTCACTCTTCTCTCCTCCCCGACTCCCACATCCCCAACCTCTCTCCCATATGCACAGGTCATCCGTGAAGAAAGCCAGGCATAAGGTAGGCAGGGCGCTGGTCCAGCAAGGAAGGTGGGCCACGGTGTGTGTGTGTTGGGCGGAGCGTGGAGGGGGAGTCACAGAGGGTGAGGGCAAGAGCACAGGGCACCGTGGTAGCGGCCACAGGCAGTGGGCTGAGGGTGGGGGTGTTGCAGAGGTAAAGCATGTAGGGGCAAGGAGAGATATTAGGACAGAAGGTTAACAGTGGGGTCATGAGGTGAAGTGGGGTCAGAAGGGGCAGAGGGAGTGATTTCTAAGGTGATAGTGGGGTCACAGAGTGGGGGAGCTCATGAAGTAAAGAGAGGGTTGGTGTAAAACAGAAACACTGTAACTTAGATGCAGACTGTCGTTCTTTTCTTCTGGGGCCAGAGACCCTCATGAGAGCCGAGTGCAGCTTCAATGAAGGCCCTCCCCAGAGAAGGGCAGATATGCACATATTCATAACCGGGGCTGTGGGGACAGCTTAAAGATGTCTGGGCCCATTCACACCTTCCCAGAGGTCTACAGGGTCCAATCTAAGAACCCACACCTGGTGGCGGTGGGAGGCCCAGACACCCAGGGTAGGCCCCCTGTGGGCTCCCTTTCTCCCACCCTCCCACCACCCCCATCCAGGCGCATCTCATCCAATTCCCTTGGTTTCCCTAAGAAAGCTGCAAAATCCAGTAGATTAGGAGCTCACCTTCCTCATCCAGCCCCTCTCCAGGTCGGCTGGTCATTTCCCCTACCACCTCCCAGAGGGAGCCACATGCCATGAGTTTCCATCACTTTATTTTGCAAAAATAGAAAACTCAGCAATATGCGACACAGCGGGGTGGAGGGAAGATGTAAACAGAGGGGAGGGGACAGCACCCTGACCCCCCAGAAAAAAAGGGGAGCCAAGTGGGAATCTTATTTGGCAGCTAAATACAAACTGGGGATTGGAGGAAGAAGGGAGGGGTCACAGGGGCCCTGGGCTCCCCCTCCCAAGACCCCTGGAGGAAGGGGTCAAGTCCAGGGTGTAAACAAAAGCTAATAAATAAATAGAGGTTTCCTCTGGGTCAGGGAAGGATCAGCTAAGCAGCGCCCACCCCCCCTTCCCTGGGCCAAGCTGCTCTGGAGATCAAGGTAGGGGGAAGGCACTAGGGGGAGACGGATCCCCTGGTCCCTCTGTAGTGTAGGAGGGTCCCTGCCCCGGTGGCTGAGATGGGAGGCAGGGGAAGCCCAAGGCACGTGATGGGGCCAGGGGAGGGGCTTGTAACGGAGGGCACAAGGTCAACTCTGGGCCCAAGCAAAGAGGTGCCGAATGGACCTGCATCTGTCCCTTTCACCCTCTGGCACCCACAGAAATGCAGGGCCCAGCCTGCCCCAACCTGACCTGGCACGAGGCCGGGGGACGGAGGGCAGCATGCACCCGGCAGGTGCGTTACGCAGCATGAGGCACCAAGGGCAGGGGCAAGAGGGTGGGCTCAGCCCTCCCCCCCCATGCCCCCTTCTTGGTCTCTAGTGTTCCTGTTTGCTCCCAGAGGCCTAAGCACCTGGAAGAGGAAGGGGCTGTGGAGCTGGCAGGGTCTTCCTCCTGCCCTGGGGAGCCTGGGTCCCTGGTGTCTGAGGGGCAGTGCTGAGATTTTAGAGTCCAAACCGAGGCTCACCCCTCTGCCCTCTCTCCTGGTGGGAACAGGGCAGGCCCCCGAGACCGGAGAGGGAGCCAGTTAGAGCAGGAAGGGGATGAACACAGAGGCACCCCTGGAAACTTTGGCAAAAACAAGGAGCTCATTGGAAGGGGTGGAGAGAGGGCAGAGCAGGTCCTCCCCCAGTAACTGGCAGTGTCTGGGAGATGGTCAGTCTGCTGCCTGGAGCCCCAACCCCCACAGCAGGGGAAGTCAGGGGCCCTGGTCAGGCTGGGGGCTGCAGCCCCCTTTGCTCTGGCCCCGGGGAACCTCATCCTCGCCAGAAGCCTTAGGGTGGGGACCAGGCTGCGAGGAGTCGTCCTCAAACATTTCGGGGTTCTCCAGCATCTCTCGGATTAGGGGAGGCATCGGGCCTGGAATCTCCATCTTCAGGGTAATGGCCCTTTCTGCTCCTGCAACAGAGGGACAAAGAGGTTCAGGGGAGCAGAGGCCCACGCCCCCTGAGGCCACCTCCCTAACCTTTCCCCCCGGGGGCTCCCAGCACAAGCCCGCCACCTCTCTGTCCCAGCTCACCCTCTCCCTACTCCAGGGCTCCTGGGAGCCACTCCTCTGCCTGCAGCTCCTACCTGCCTTCTCTGCCAAGTCTGCTGCCCACTCATTCCATGCTTCAGGCTCAAAGATCACACCCAGCCCAACTGTCAGTCCCATTCTCCAAGCACTCCACTTTCCCAGGTCCACAGCTAGCCAACTGTGCCTAGTCCGTTTCTTACCAAGCTTTACAATAATAGATAATACTTATTGAACCCCTATCTGCCACGCATCCTTCTGAATCATCACCGTCCAACAGAATCTTCTGTGATGATGGAACTATCTGCTTCACCCAGTACGGTCCTCACTAGCTCCTGGGCACTTGAAATGGGGCTACAGCCACTGAGGAATTGGCATTTTTAATTCAGAGCAGTTCTAAGCCTGCTCTGTTAACTCGCTTAGTCCTCACAATTACTGATAGGGTAAGTCTAAGGATAGCCCGGCTTTCAAACAGGAAAACAAGGTACAGTAAGTAAAGGAATTTGCCCGAAGTCTCCCCACCAGCCTGCAGCTGAGCTAGGATTCCAATGTAGACCGCCTGATTCTCTGTTCTGGTCTCTGCTTGTCTGCCCGCCTGACCCGAGACACCAGCAGGTCCAGGAGGAGACAGGAGAGGTTCCCTCATGACTGACCCTTGGTGCTGATGCCCCGGAGGTCGGTGATCTTCATGAGCATCCTTGGGAACATGTAGGGCTGGCTGGGCCGCCGCCGGCGGGCATAGAGCCTCAGGGCCTCCAGCAGTGGCTCCTGCAGCTTGTCTACTTTCTCGGGTTCCTCCAGGTCCATGCGGTCTACAGGAACAAGCACAGCGCAGTGAGAGAGGAAGAGATGGGAGAGACAGTGACAGGTGGCCCATCTCCAACTGGCCCTGCCCTACGGCCTCCCAGACCCCCCCACTCTGTCCCATCAGCCCTTTGCCTATTGTTCCTGAGCCTACCCAGACCACCTGCCCTGCTCTGAGCCCCGTACCTTCTCCCCTCTGGTAAATCATTCTTGCCCACAACCCCTATCTCAGCACCAGTTATCTGGGATCTCCTCAGCTCTCTCTCTGGCTCTGCTCTCCTTTCTGTCCTGTGCCCCAGGGCTGCTGGGGAGCCTGTACTGGACCTGAGAAGTCTGTGCATGGGGCAGGTGCAACAATGCCCCAGGGGAGGGACCAAGGTCTCCTGCCTGGTCAGACAGCAGGTATGGGGTGCGGTGGGAAAGGAGTCCGAGTAAACGCTAGGGGGCGCCCCCGCACCTCCGCAGATGAGGCAGATGGCACTGAGCAGGCCTGTCTCTGTGTCATCCATCTCCAGGGGCAGGAGCTGCCCAGCAAAGGCAAAGACGAGGTCTGTGAGGGGCCCAAAGCCGGCGTTGTGCATCTGGGTCCGGTTCAGGGTCAGCCCATCAGAGAAGGTCATGGTGTCCTGCTCTGGGGTGTACCTTGTACAGATCCGCAGCATCTGGAGGTGGGCAAGGGGACGGCTTAGTGCTGTGTCTGGGGAGGAGCCCATCTCAGGTGGGGAGAAGAGACGATGAGGTGCACACGGAACAGGAGGGGGTTAGATGCAGAAGGAGGGCAACCTGCAGCAGGCAGGGGGAGGGAGGCAGAGGTGAAGAATCTCACGCTGGGGAGGGAAGAGAGGTCAGAAGGAGGCAGGGCGTCCAGAATTGTAGGATCGGGTCTTGGGGCAGGGGTAAGATCAAAAAAGCTTGGGTTTAGAGGAGATCTGGGGAGTCCCAGATTGGAGAGGGGTGGGGAAGATAATGAGATCTTTGTGTGGACCAACTCCTTGGCCTCACGTGAGGGTCAGGCTGTGGGGAGAGACAGGCCACCGAGCTTAACTCACCAGGATGTCCAGGCAGGCGGCCTTGAGCAGAGTGATCTGGTCAGCAATGCTGAGCCCTGTAAAGCCAGGCAGCCGCTTGGCAAACTCCACGATCTTGATGATGCACTTGGTGGCCAGCTCACTGAACTTGTCCCAGAGCCCCAGATCCAGCTGCACCCGGTGGTCTGCACTGGAGTTCTACAGGGAGGGCAGGTGGGAATGCAAGCTAAGGCCCGCCCTGGGGGCTGTCTTCTTTTGGCCAAAACCCCAAGCTCTCCCCTCTGCATTCTGTTGCCCTTCCTTGTCCTCAGCACCAGACCGTGACCTCAATACAACCCTGACCTAGTCCCCAAAGCAAATGGTCCCCTGCCCTCACTGGAGACTCACCGTGGTATATTTGCCCAGCTGGCAGAGTGAGGGGAAGGTCTCCTGATGAGCTTTGCTGACCTTGGTGATGAGCTCTTCTAACTGAGGGCTCAGCTCATAGCTGTCAAGCGACCCCTCTTCCTTCACCTCTTTCTTCTTCTTATTCCGGTCATTCCGCACGGCTTGGGGTGAAGGCACACGGAGAGGATCAGGACCCTCAGAACCTCCCTCTGGGTATCTATCCCCTCTCACCCTAATTATCATGTACTCAGTCCTTATCATGAACATCTGTTCCCTGGGACCCTAATCGCTGCCTCAGTTTCCCTAGCTCCTACACTAGCTCCCATTACCAGGCTGGCTCTCTCCAGCCCCACCCAGGGCCTGCAGCCCCTGCTCCCTCTCCAAGCCATTCGGCTCCATCCTGCCCTTCCTGTCACCCTGCAGGAGCTGAAGGGGGGGAGCAGGATATGCAGGCGGCAGGATATCCACTTATAGCCTTGGCAGCACAATGGTGCAGGGGAGGGGGGGGCACCCCAGATCCACCTCAGGCTCAGTCTTGGGAGCAGGGGAGAGGACTGGCAAGCACCCCCCAACTACTTCCCCACGAAACAGGGCAAAGTGAGCCAGTAACCCCCATTCACTCACTCAGAGGAAGGATTAAGCTCTTCGAGGGGAGAATGGCAAGGGGTGGGCCCTCCTGGGTGAACGGGCACTAATCAAATAGGACTGGCCAGGGAGGAGGCAGCACCCCAGGGCAGGCCAGGTCTCAGAGGTCAAGGAAGCGGCGGCAGGGCAGCGAGTGGGAAGAGGGTAGCAATGACAGCGTAGGGCAGGAGGGCTCCTGCTCAGGCCAGGGCTAGGGGCCCATACCTTCTTTGGACATGCCCACTTCGAAGCACTTCTGTAGCCGGCAGTACTGACAGCGATTCCGGGTCACCTTGTTGATGATACAGTTTTTGTCGCGGTGACACGTGTACACCATGTTCTTCTGGATGCTGCGGCGGAAGAAGCCCTGGAGTTGGGGGTGGGGGTGGGCAGTGAAGCAGGATGCTGGGAGTACCAGCCTCTCGCAGGCCTTGCGGGGGGGCCCCAGGCCCGAGCCGGTCTCTGAGCCAAGTCTGTGCAAAGCAGCCCCGCCCGCTCCACAGCCAGAGCCCTAACACACGGTGTCTGCCCCTCTGGTCTGGACCCGGACTCAGCGCGCCCACCCCCACCACTCACACACCTTGCAGCCTTCACAGGAGCTGACCCCATAGTGGTAGCCAGAGGACTTGTCATTGCACACGAAGCACGGCTTGTAGACCCGAGGCGGTGGAGGGGGCGAGGGCGAGCTGGGCACCATCTCCTCTGAGCTAGTGCTCTGCGTCTCCACCGCTGGGGGGAAAGCAGTGACATGAGGGTCGGGGAGCAGGGCCCCTCAGATCTCCAGGCACCCTCACTATACACGCACACCCCATTCCCACTTCTCCCTCCAGCTCAGCGGTGACACCACCATCCTCGCCACAGTGACTTAAAGTCCCAAGGACCATGTACAGCCCCAGAGCACACTCTTCCAGAAAACCACTCTGAGTGCACCTCCTGCAGTCTGGCCATCTCCCTGCACCACAGTGCCAGCCTGAGCCCTCGTGACACTGCTCAGTTCCCCAAATTCCAGGCCAAGGCCATCCTGGAAGTTAACTTCCCTGGGCCTCAGTTTCCCCAGCTATAAAGTGGGCAGGTGGAGGGGTAATGGGCTGTGGCTCTGCACTCTTTAGTCCCTGTCTGTCACGTCGGTCCACCGCGTCAGGTAGTCTACTCCCACCATCCTCCCCCTCCTGAGGCAAGAGATCTGGGGCCCAGGAGGCAAGTGCCCACCACCTGTGGCTAGCGCCTGGCTAAATGACCTGCCGGGGTACTCACTAGGTCAAAGAGGACCTCATTTTCTCTCAAGTAGTCCAGGGTGGATAATCCTCCCGCTTTTCCCTCTCATACCGACCCCCCCACACCCGCCGCCGGCAAATAACTGCCCGCTTCTGTTTCCCCAGAAACCACTGAGGCAGTGGAGCAAATGGGACATAGGTATCAAGAAAACAGGTTAGAAGACACGCAGTAGCCTTATTTGACACCTGAAGGAACTGAGGCCAAGAGAGGGAAGTAGCCAACCCAATGCCACACTACCAGTTGATGGTGGAGCCAAGACTGCAGGTCCTCTGACTAGATCTACGTGGCCTGGCAGGGACTCAAGAGAAGTTGGGGAAGGAGAGACTGAGGTATTTGCTCAGATTCTCAGGTCCCGAAGCAGTTGGGGGTGTAGCAAAGCAGGAAAAGTCAGGTGACAGTAGGTAAACAGGGCTCATGGGGGATGGGAGCTATCTCTGGACCCTCTCTGAGCCTGTGTCTTCACTCCTAAACTTCCCGCACAAATACCCAATCGCAGCTCAAAGGGGTCTCAGCCCAGGCCACACAGAGTGCGTGGGGCCAGGAGGACACCCTCTGTTCAGGAGGCTACTCAATAGACCTTTTTTGATTTTGCGGGGTTTTGGGGTCTGTAGTTGATCTTCAGAGGCTGGAAAAATCTATAAACTATTCAACCTGTAGGACCTGTTGCCCAAACCTAAAGGGCCCAAGTTAATGCAAGAAAACACTGAGGCCCTCGTCCCACGCACCCACCTCATGAGCACCTTCTGGCTTCTAACCCGCCGCAGCCCACCTGGTCAAAAGTCTGCCCCATGCCGCCAGCAGGGCAGAAGGAAAGCCCAGGATGCTGGGGTTCCGGACTAGCTCCACCCACCCCACAGGAGGGAAGCCCTCCCCACCCCCCAACACACAGACACCATTAGCATAAGAATCCTGCTGGAGTGAGATTCCCCAATGGAAAAGGACAGAGAAGAGGGGAGGAAAGAAGGTGCCTCGCGTCTATTCAGGACCGGGGGCGGGAGCCTCCAGGAGGGGCTGGTGCTGAGAGATGTGGGGCGGGCTGGAATGCCTTTCAGGACCCCTCCTGGTGTCCTAGGAGGGCACAAGTGCGGCCCAGAGGCCAGTGCGTGGGGTGGTACTCACTCGGGTGCTGATGCCCTCCCTGCCCGCAGAACGCTGCCTCATTTCCTCTCTTGCGAAAGGGCCTGGGTGCAGTCAGACTGGCATGGGGCAGTGCCAGGCAATTACAAGACTGGGGCCGCAGGGAGACAGGCCTGGGGACAGCTTTTCCTGTCACCCCTTCTGGGCACCCCTCTGGCACAAGCCTGCCCCCTGAACCCTAGAGTGCAGCCCAAGGGCTCTGGACAATCTGGGGGCGAAGGGCACAAGAAGGCTAATTGGCTCAAGGCTGCTCAGATTCCCTTCTCAGCCCTGAGCCGAGACACCAGCATCGGGATACTGCTCCCAGGCTAGGCAGGGGCCCCTGCTGGGGAGGAGGGGGGTGGGCTCTAGGTTTTTCTCCTTTTAAAGCCCAAATTGCTGAAATTGAGGAAATTCCTGGCCAGGCTGAGCGGAGCTTCAAACAAACTCTTTATAACCGGCTGTAAACGCTCCCAGCTGCGAGGCACAGGGCCGAGAAGCCCAGACTCACAATCTGACACACACTTCTTTGGAGACACTCTCACATCGACACCACGCAGGGCACAAAAGCGGACATACTACCAATGGGCCCCTATACCCCAACCAGCCCCGGGCACCGAAGAACACACAGGCGGGCCTGAAAGCATACCCACTCCAGCCACACGGCAGAGGTGGACGTACGAGTCATGAAGCTGCCACACAACATCCAGCTTCACATTTGCAAGAGAGCAGCTCAGCGACCACACACCCCGGCCTGCCAGCGCAGCACCAGGACACCCGCAAACACCCACAAACACACCATGTGGCCCTCTCCTAAAGGGACCTCTTTCCTTCCCCGATGTAGACACAGGTCTAAACTACTTTCTCTCTGAAAGTGTGCGGAGCAGGCCTGAAGCCCACCAAGACCCTAGAGGCCAAAATTATTGGTCCAAATTGAAATGCAAAAAACATACTGCCAGCCAAGTCCCTGAGACTGCCAAGCCCCCAAAAAAAGGACCCAGCCCCCACAAAAACTTCTCCTGGGAAAGTCTCCACCTCAGCACCCCTCCCAACATACCCTGATGCCCCTTCCTATTGGGCAGTGAAAGGAAGGTTAAGAATTCACCAGGATTTGGTACAAAGTAATAACAGTTCCATGCTTTCTCCACTCTATAAATGCCACACTTTTAATTCTTGCCCCACTCCACCCCAAAATACGGTCTCCTGTTTGCCACCTCCCTCCTCCCATCTGAGCAGCATTGCCCTGGAACCAAGAGACCGCCCCCCCCCCAAAAAAAAGAAGAAAAAAAGAAAAGAGAAAAAGAAAAAAGAAAAACTAAAAAAGGAAAAAGAACAGTAAAGAAAAAAGAAAAAGAAAAAGCCGAACTCTCGTAAACAGCGCTGCCGAGTGCCAAGGAGCGAGGCGCGTTGGCGGGGGCTCGGTGACCCCTCGCGCGCACTCCCGCAGCGCCCTGGGCCCCGTCCGCCGCCCGCCCCTTCCCAGCTGCCCCCAAGCCCCTCGCCCCGGCGTCCGCACCGGGCTACCAGCGCGCTCCCAGCCCCGAGTAAATTCGGGGGGTGTTCGAGGCTCCCCTCCCGGCTCCTCCCCACACCCCACCCCCGCCAGGCACTTCGGCCCAGGCTTCAAAGCCGCTTCTCATCTGGACTTCATTTTTACTGCCTCTCAGTCCCCAGCTTTTTATTACCGCTCTGGAAAGGGGTTCCAGGGCCCCAGGCCTGGCATCTCCCATTTCACAGAGAGGGGAAGATGGATATTTGGGGACCCAGGAGTCCTACTCTCCCCGCCGCTGCCTCCTCCAGGCCACCCCCCACCATAAACAGACTTTGCTGTAAACTTTTCGCTTCCTACTGAAGTTGTGTGTGTCGGAGCCATAGGAAAAAGTCATCTCTCTGCATACAACCCTGTACACATTTCCAAACGTTGCTTTTTCAGATGGGGGAGGGGCGCCAGAGCCCAGCCTTCTCCCTGTTGTGTGCACAAGCCCGTCCACCCCGCACGAAGAACACACAGGATGCACGCTCGAACACCGCACTTTCCAAAACCGCCCCCGCAGCCACGCTGGGGCACACGCCTTCCCGGCCTCACGCCACAAACATCCCCACACAAGGGCCGTGTGGACCTGCCAAATGTCCGAGGGCGACGCGGCGTGGAGAGACCCCCTACACTCACAGCCACACCGCCTACGTAAGGCGCTGCACCCTCCAGGGATTCACACGCTCTGCAAATATTTTTTACGCTCCCAACTCCCCACATGGACTCTATAAACGCCACCCACGGTCCTGGGTGCCATATCCCTCCGGGGCCACGGACCTGCGGGCACAAGCTACCAATAACACCTCGGTCTCTCCCTATCCCCAGAAATTCTGGAGTGGCATCAACCGCAGCTCCTAGCTAAACACCCACCATAAAAACCACACACACTCCAAACACTACGGCACACACCCAAAGGAGTAGCTGAGGTCCCCACGTTTAAAGGGCCAGTACCTCTCTTTCCTACACACAGCCGCCCCTCACATAGAGAGGGTGAGAATCTCCGCTTGCACCCCAGTTCCACCTTTTACACACGGAAAGGGTGAGCCGCTGCCTCTCCTGCGCCCCGCACCCCACCCCTGAGCTCTGGTACCTACATTGCAGACTGGCGGGTTGAGGCCAGGCAAAAGACTCAAATCCGGCGAAACAGGAGCTGCCCGTGGCTCTGCGCAGCAAGCCGGCCCCGGGCCCGGACGCCCCGTACAGCCGTCGCGGACCCGGGGCAAACGCTTCCATGCAGTCGTACATCGCGACCCGGCTTGGAGGGAAGCTGGGTGCTAGGAACACCAAGGACCCGCAGCCGATTCCCCCTCCTCCCCCGGCGGCGCCCCGCTCCTGGAGGGGGGGAGGGGGAGGGCTAGCATAGGGCGCCAGGCTGCATGGGGGGTAAGGGGTGGGCGGGGAAGAGGGGGATCCCCAGCAGGGGAAAGGGACTGGGCGGGGCGCAAAGCCGGGGCTGCCGCATCGGCCGCGGTCCGGCTCACTCTGGGCGCCTCGGCGGCTAACACTGGGGAGACCTTTTGTAAAAGCGAAGCCCGGGGGGGGGGGGGGGGGGGCTTGGAGAGCGAAGGGGGCCGGGCACTAAGACGAGCAGAGCTGGGAGTGGAGCGCACACTTACACACACTCGCACCCGGCGCGCGCGCTTGCTTAGACACATATCCGTGCATGCATTTATCTAGGCAGGCACCACGTATTTGCAAATATGCAATCGTGCGCATTCATATATCTGCACGCACATAAAATCATAGATGCACAAACGCCTGTGCAAGCACATCTAGCTCGGGAGAATGCTGTTAGGCATTCTGTCTCCACAGCCCCGAGGCTTTGCACGCATTTGCACTTCGGCGCGTGCCCCGGTCGGGAATGGGGGAAGGAGTGGAGGAACCAAGCACACGCATTTCCTTTTGAGTTTCCCCCCTCCCCTCGCCAACACTCTTTGCACACAAGTCGATACAGGCAGGGGTGTCAAGGAAGACGGGGGAGAGGGGAACATGGAGGTTCCCTGCGCGCGGCAGTTCTCGGGAGCTCGGGGACCTGCACTACCTCCACCCCCTCATTCCCAGGCCTGGCTCCTCCCTCTCCCTCCGCGCGCGCGCTTCGGGGCCGAACCATACATTCCTACGGCTCGGCGCGCGCGGCCTCCTCCTTCCTTCCCGTTCTCCCCACCCCGGGTCGAAGGGCCGGAGCGCGCTCCCGCCGTGAACTCTCCGGGAACCCCCCTCGGGGCGGGTGGCCGGGCGCGCTCACCTCCTCCTGACCCGGCCCCGCCCCACCCCGCCCAGGCCGTCGCCAGCGCCGCCGCGGAGTCCCCCGCCCCCTCCTGCGCAGCCGGGAGTCCACCCCTCCCAGCCCGAGCTGTCCTCCCTTCGCCGCGTCCTGGGCTGCCTCCCTCCAAGTCCCCTTAGCCCCGTCGCGCGACTGACGCTCCCCAGCCGCTCCACTGCCCCTCTCGATGCCCCTTCCTCAAGCCTGACTTCACTTTCAGAGCACAAAACTCCCACCCCAAACTGTCCCTACGGTGCCAACCGCGCCTCCGATGAAGTTGCCCTGCTGAGTGCCAGCTCCCCTCCCCCAGACTTTCTACCGTGCCAGTTGCCCCAAAGTGCCAAGGGCCCCTCTCGGCTGTAACTGCGGGTCCGGTCGTCAACTGTTCTCAGAGCCATTACATATCCCCCCCCATTGGCAATAACTGGCCCTTCTCCCCTTCCGTGCCACACTGAGTGCCCTTCAGATCTCCGAGGGCCGCCTCGCTGTCCCCTCGGTAGCCCCTTCCGGGCACTGAGCGCCCTCGCCCGGCGGAGAAGGGGGTGAGGGGGGCGGGGGTTTGGCCACGTCAAGAGTTTGCCCTCGCCGCCCGGCCGAATCGGGGACCCTGGCCCCAGGACAGCGCCAGCGGCGGCGACTCCCGGAAACCGCCCCCTCCCCCGCGCCCCGCCCGCCGCCCGCCCGCCCGGCCGCCCGGCGGGCCGGCCCAGCCGGCTCTGTCAGCGCCGCTCACACGGGGAGCGCCGGGGGAGCGGGAGCGGCGCCCGGCCGGCCCCTTCCCCCGCCTGGCGGCTGTGGCTGGGCCAGGGCGGGGCGCGCTTTTCTAAGAATCTGTTGTACCGGGTGGGGGGCGCACTGGGGGTGCTGCAGGAGTGGGGCGCCAGTTTGGAAGAATAAAGAGCAGGAAGGGGTGCCAGAGTAGGCAGGGAAAGGAAGGCGGGCGCGGAGGAGGGACCGGGGTGGTGGCCGGGGACGCGGGGGGCGGCGGGGGGCAGGGCTGGGAAGGAGGGCCAGACTTGTGGAAGCGGGGGGGGGGGGGGGGGGGGGGGG
>NC_058407.1:60381033-60518960 GCF_002201575.2 Neomonachus schauinslandi | reverse complement strand
GGCAGGGCTGACTGGGGGGCTTGAAGTAGGGATGAAGGGGGAAGGCAGTGTTCTTTCCAAACCAGGGTGAGCTCCCGGCTCTTGCCCCCAACCTCAAATACCCCATTTCTGAATCCAGCCCCCCACACAAAAAAAGGAGGGGGATGATAGATTTCTGAATCAGAATCTGGGCAGTGGTAAAAAAAAATCAATTAAGTATAAAATGGGAAGTACCCCCAAAACCAGGGGGAAAAGAGCCCTGATTAGTCAATTCCAGGCTGTCAGTCCAACCCCCCCCCCCCCCCCCCGCCCTTCCTCCTCCGAAATCTGAAAGGTCCCAATTAAGTCAGGCCTGCCTGGTTGGTAATTAGAACCAGAAGTGGCCAGGCCACAGGGAGGGGGGTTGGGAGTGGGGCACAGGAGGGGGATGGAGGGCTCCAGGAAGTCATGAGTCCTCAATAGCCCCCCTTTCTCTTCACCAGATGCACCCCACTCCTCATCACCCCATCTGTGTGTGCTTCCCAGGCATTGCAGGGAGAGGGGGGCTTATAAGGGACAAGGCATTAGAGTGCCAGGCCCACCCTTCCCATCAACCCCAATCCCCCCCCCATTCTAGACAGTCTTAGCACAGCCTTGAAGAGAAGGTAAGAGGATGGGGGAATCTAGTGCCCCCTCTTATCCCCAAAGTCCCCCCAGCCCTTACTGCAGCAATTAGACCCATTAGCCTTCTAGCATTTCATGGGAACCAGATGTTCTCCACCAGCCTGGTGGGAGTATGAGGGGGGGCTGCTGCCTGACTCACCCCCCTCCCCATCTATGATCCCCACCACCACCACGGTTCACCCCTCCCAGCTAGAGTCCCACAGAGGCAAGACCCCAGAGGCAGAGAAGTGCACCCCTCCCCCACTAACAAGGTCATTAGCACTCAGAGTCTTGCATGGTCACCCCTCAGAGCCTCTACCACCCTGGCAAGGATGAGTTTGGCCAACAAGGGACTGTGGAGGAAGGAACAGCTAACTCCTATGCACTCCTCCTTTCCCCCCCCTCCTGCCACCTTCTGGTTGGGGCTGGAGAATAAGTGGCTCTGAATTCCTGCTAAATTCTCCTTTTCTTCCAAAACCTTCCCTCAAAAAGGTGAAGAGGGGGCATTTCAAAGCAAGAAGCCACACCCCGAGGCTAAGTCCTAACTTAGGAGTCCCACCTGAAAGGCGATGGGGAGGAGTCTCTGAAGGAGGGGGCAGCAGAAGAGAGAAGGGAGGTGTGAATGAGGGATGGGGCCCAAAGCTGGGGTGTAAGGAAGGAGCTGGGCAGGATGGGGGCTGGGACCGGGTAGGGGGCCAGGAGAGGGGGGTGCAGCCTGGGCCCCAGCGGCGGCGGCTTGCCCAGCTCCCCCCGCCGGAGAGGTTTCCTGTTGCAATCAAAGCCCCGTTTGTGTAGGCCTGGAGCTGGAGCCCGAGCCTGAGCTGCGGAGACCGGGGAGGGGAGGGGAAGGAGGCAGTCGGCTGGGGTTTTTTCCTGGACGAGGCCTCCCTGCCGCCTGCTCGCCACCCTTACCCGCCTGCTCTCCCAGCAGCTGGGTTCTCTCTGGGTCTTTGCCTTTTGGCCTGTGTAGTTCTCTGTCACCTCGCTTAGGTCTCTGAGTCTGTCTTTTTCAGTTTCTTTTAAGTAGAACTCTTTTTCTTCCTGTGCCAGCTTGCCCTCAGTTTCTCCATGTGACTTAGTGAGGTGCAGCCTGGGCTCCTTGCCCCAGGGACACAGTCACCAAGTTCAGAGGATAAACAGGGCTAGGTCAACACCGCAGACATCTCCTCAAGAGGGGAAAGAAGGCAAGGCTTCCCTTCCCTCCCATCCAACTCTGTTCCCTGTAGTCTTGACAAAGCAAACAGAACACACCAGTGTTCATAAACACAGAGAGACAGAGAGACACAGACCCCAGGGTTTTATGCACATGTGTGAGCGCGTACACTGGCGCGCGCACGCGCACACACACACACACCCTCTGCTCTCCCATGCACACAGGCCTGTGCTTGCCTCCACAGCACATGCCCTCCTCCCCTCCCCCTCCCTTCCTCCACCACACGGTTCTGAGATGCCTGCCTTACCCACTCAGGCCCCTGGAGAACCCCAAGAGGTGGAGCAAGATTTCCCTTCTCAACGTGGATGTCTCCAAGGCGCTAGGGACCCAGCAGTAGGATCCAGGAGACAGCCTCAGGGAGAAGTTCCAGACTCCTTCATGGACCACCCTCCCTCCCAGAGACTAAGAGAAAGAGGGTGTAGAGAGAGACACAGACTCAAGGTGAGTGTGGCTTTGGCATCAGACTTAGGCCTCCAATCCCTCTCCATTGGGTGGCCCCAGGCAAAAAGGGACAACAGGGCAGAGAAATGAGAGACTATCAGACTCCAGGATCCCTTCCTCTCCCCTCTGCCTCCCTCTCATTTACCACTGGGTGCTACATGCCCCACTCCCAGGCAGGCTGTCTGGACCCAAACCTTCCCCTCCTCCCCACCCCACCAGCACCTCTCTGCCCAGGCCTGTCCCCCCCCCCCCGCCCCACCCCCCACCAGCCGCACCCTCCCCAGCTACCTGCCCTGGCTCTGGCTCCTCCCTTGGATTTCTCCTTTCAGTCCCCCCTCCCCACCCCCCCTTTCAGGGCAGCCCTGCAGGATAGAGCCCAGTGTGACCCCTTCCCCTACCTTGACCTTACTTTGATCCCTGACCTTGATCTCAGTGTGTCCAGGACACAGGAGAACTTCCCTGGGGACTTGGCCACTGGCTCTCAGCATTCCCCCACGATCACTCTTTTTCTCCTCTCCCTCCTTACTCATAGAACCTGGGGAAACTAAGTCCCAAGGGACTGAGTTGTATGGTTCTCTGCAAGAAGTACACTCACGGAGAAGGGTGGTTTCTTCCTCCCTCCTCAGGCCCTGGGACAGATTCATGGGGTATAAATGAGGTAGGGGAAGCCCAGCTGAGGTTTCCAAAAAGGGGGGCTTTGTGCTCTCTTGTTCACCTGCATGCCACCCAAATATCCCCTGTTGGTCTAAGACATGCCACCAGCAGGTCTCACCAAACACCAGACACACCGTCAGCAGCCCTATTAAATATCGCCTCCTCACACTGACTCTTCGTTGCACACACTGGAATTTTGCATATGAGCAGAGAGTCTCAAGGACATGCTGTACATACGCAACTGCATACGGTCTACACGCATGTGCACACGCGCGCGCGCACACACACACGTGCACGCCTTCTCCAGATGAGCACACTCTTTCCACTAGAGCTGCCAGCCCATCTAGTCACCCCTTCACACATACACACAACCCTCCGGGTGCCCCTCCTAAAGGCAGGGCCCCTCTTCTCCTACCTCTCTCTCCCTGAGCTTATGGAGCTATAAAGGATGTCTTAATCTTTCTGTCTTTTTTTTCCCCTCTCTGTCTCTATGCCTCTGGTTTTCTGCCCTGCTCTGTGCCTCTCCTTCCATCACCTCCCCTTCTTTCCAGGAGAGGATTCTCTACACCTGCTCACACGCTGCCCCTTTACCCCACAGAACCTAGCAGCCCAGCGCTCCAGCTCCTGGGCACCCACGCCTGTAATGGCTTGGTCAAGAAGACCAACTACGAAGTGGGAGGAAAGAGGATCCAGAGGGAAGAGGAGAGGCCTAAGACTTGTCTGCTGTCAGCACTCAAAGGCTTAACCCAAAGAGGGCAGGCCTGAGGGACAAGTAGGGATCTGCACAGCCTGTGGGCACCATGCCAGACCCAGAGGGAGGGGAGGAGTCCAGAACTCACATGGCTGGAGGAGAGGATGCTTCTGGAACACCCCCTCACCTCCCCGGATTACTTAGGGTGCAAGAGCCACCTTCTTTGTAGCTGTCTCCACCCTCCCCAGCACTGACAGGAGCGTTCCCTGACCCCACACGTCTTTGGGCCCCTGGCACTATTTCATTTCCTTTCTGTGCTGCCTGCCTCTGACTCACCAATTTCACCTCTCGATCATAGTCAGCTGATCGGCCTTGCGGACCCCTCTACTCCCCAGGCTGCTTCCCCCGTACCCACCACTGCATATAGGCAAAAGCCTCAGACTTCACCAGACTCACCCTTGGCTGCCCATACAAAGTGTTCTCCCCTGCCAGTTGACTCAGGAGACAACTGTGGACCCCAACATCCCAGGCATTTGGGGCAGGAGCGTCGTCATTGCAAACAATGCCATTTGCTCCACGTCCAAACCCCCTCCTACAACCCCTGTCCCCTACTCCATTAGATCCAACCCCCAACCCTGCCCGCCTTGCTAACTAGGGTGCCAATTTTCTCTAGCACCCACCCTCAAAATTTCCTCCTGCTTCCCCCTGCCCTCATCCCCCAAGGTCCCTGAGACTCACACAGAGAGGCCATCTCCTTGGGAAGGTCAGGCTGGCCCAGGCCCCGGAAGCTAGGACTCAGCATCTCGAAAGGTGGAGACCCCCTGAGAGCCCCTGGGAAGGCAAAGGGGAAGCCAGCCCCTGGGTAGCCAGATCCAGGCCCCAGGGCACCAGCTGCAAAGAGTCGTTCCTTATTGGTGGCCATGGCAGCTGCGGTGAGGGAGGCTGAATTCCCTGGGGTCTGCAGTGGGCGGGGGAGGTCTTCAGCCACAGCCCCCGCCCATGCCCACTGCCCCAGCCTGGGAGGCTCCGTGCCCGCCCTTCCTGGCCTGCCCACTGGGTCTCCAAGAGTCCTAGGGAGAAAGAGAGGAAAGGGAGGGATAAGAGAAGGATCACCCGAAGGTTCCAAGCCCCGTGGCCCTCTCTCACTTGGAGCCTTTTCCCTCCACGCTTCTAAGGTTTGTACTGCCCTGACTCAGGACCCTCTACCACAGGTAGGAAGCAGGGCAGGAGCTCACGCAGGTTGAGGGAAAAAAATTCTCCAGGGAAGGGTAAACTAGTTCAGGTCTTAGGACTCCTGGCAGAGAGGACCCCTAAGCTGAGAAGGGACCATTAAGCACAAGTACACTAAACACTTGATTTAACCTTCACATCAATCCTGTGAAGTAGGAATTATGATTCCCATTTCACAGAGGAGGAACCTGAAGTTGAGTGACTGGCTTAAGATCATGGTGGAGCCAGGATTCAAACTCTTGGGCTATAAGTTCAAGCTTACTTAACTTAAAAAAAAAAAAAGACTAAACTCTCTACCACTCTGGGGAAAGCAAACATATCTCTGTTGTAACTTTGGGGCCCTACATCTCTCTGGAAAGGAGTTGTGGTCCAGTGATTAGGAACACTGACTGTGGAGCTGGGCTACCTGAATCCATCCCCACCACTCACTAGCTGGACCTTGGGTGTGTTACTTAATCTCCCTTTGCTGAATTTAGTTTCCTCATTTGTCAGTTAGGAATAATAGGGCCTAAAAAAAAAAAAAAAAAAAAAAAGGAATAATAGGGCCTACTTCATAAGGCTGTTGTAAGGATTAAATGGCTTCACATATATAAAGTGTTTAGAATAATTTAGGCACATATTAAATGCTATGTGTGTCTCATGTTATTTCTCTTTGTACCTTCTCTTCCTCCATACCTCTCTTGTAATTAGCATTGCCTTCAGTCTCTACCTTCCTCAATACTCCCTCTTCCAGTTCCCCCTCCCAGTTCTATCTCTGTCTCCAATTATCCCTCACTCTCAAACCTGTCTTGCATACTCTCCTTCAAATCCACAGATGTTGATGGAAGCCCCACTGTGTGCCAGGTATGATTCCAGGGAGCAGCTCCTCTCCTTGTCCTCACCTTACTTTACTTCCCCATCTCCTTTTCTCTGTCTTCTCTGAGCCCCCTGCTTCCAGGAGGCCCTCTCTACAACCTCCCCTCCCTCAAGTGTAGCCTGCCCCAGGATGTTTAACCTGAGCCCGGGAAGGGAGAGAGGAAGGAGGGAGAGAGGAAATGGGAATCCTGGGGCTGGGCAGGTAGTTTCTTTCCTGATGCTCTGACAAGGGAAAGTTTGACTTTCCCAGGAGCCCCAGAACCGCCCACTCTAGGGAAGTTAGGGGGGAGGAGAGTCACCCCAGCCTGGGTACCTCCTCTACCAGCCAGAACCATAATGGACTGAGGTGCAGAGGACAGAGAAGGACTGAGAGTGAAACACATATAGACTATGGGGTGGGCAGGTCCAGAGGTAGGTGATAGGCATTTCTGCATCTCTTTTCATCAGTCTTTGCTTCTAGGACCAGTATCTCTCCATCTTTGTACCTCTGCTTTCCTTCCTTCTTTCCTTCATTCCTTCGTTCGTTCGTTCGTTCCTTCCTTCCTTCCTTCCTTCCCTTCTTTCTTTTTTCTCTCTCATCTACCTTGGCCTTCAAACTCCTGAGGGTAAACTGTCATGGAAGTTACAGAAACTCAGACCCCAGCACCACCATCCTCCACTCAGCCCTGATGCATGACAACCCTTGCTCTTCAGGAGCCATCACCCATATCCCCAGTACCCTCAGACTCTTCAGCCCAATGTCTCCCCAGGCCTAAAAGGCTGAGCCCCAAGCCCCCAGGGTCCTTCTCCTTTTCCTTCCCCTATTCCCTCAAGTCCTCATCCCTGGTTAAGCCCAGGTGGAGCCAGGAGTCCGGGCCCCAGAGGCCCCTGGGCCATAGCTCAACAGGCTGGGCCACATTCCAGGTGGATTAACCCCTCCGATGCCAAGGGTGAGAAGTTACTAGAGGCCCCCCCATCTTCTTCAGACTGCCTTCAACTGGGCCCCAGGCTCCAGCTCCAGCACTCACTGTCTTTGCTTCTCACTTACAGATGGGAAACAGAGACCTGAGTGTGGGGCAGGAGGACTTCCGGTGTCCCAGAGAGGGATGCTCAGACTCCTGGTCCTTACTGAGGAATGAAGCTATAATGAGTGAAGGACAGCCCAGCTCTCCTTGGGCTTCCTCCTATTTTGCCTCAGAGAAGGGACCTGAGAGTTGAATGTAGAGGGGAAGGCGACAGAGAGTCACCCATTTCTGAGCCCTGGTTCCTCTGCCCTGGCTGGGAAGAGAAGGGGAGGGTCTTAGATCCAGGGTGGGGGAAGGGACCAAGGGATTGAAGACACTGGTACAGAGAGTAAAAGGAAATCCTACACTAGGGACCCAGATGCCTTGGTTCTTTGGGGAACCTGTGGAAGGAAGAGAACCCTTCTCTCCTCCCAAGATGCCACCTCAGATGGAGGTGGGGCTGACTAGGGGAAAGGGGCCCTTACAAAGCTGCTTCTCTTAGGGCTGAGGTAGAGTTGAGGGAGGGCATGGATGAAGGGGGCTGCCGGATGGGGGGGGGGGCCGTTCTCCCTGCTGCCCTGCCCGCTCTAGAGCCCGGAACAAAGCTGCTCTTGTCGGCTGCTCTCCACCCGCTGCCCCCCTCCCCTCTGTATAAACACGACCACCTTTTTCCATGACCCCATCCCCAGCCTGGGCGGAGAACCCAGGCATCCTCTGCTCTAGCCTGGGCCCCAGGCTGCTCCCCAGGAGGCAGCGGTGGCCTGGGTTTCCCTGGCCTTGTGCCACCCTTGGGGGAGTCCAGACCCTTAAGTCTCCACCTCTCATCCCCAAGTGCCCTCCCTCCACCCCACTGGCCCCAGGGAGGGGCAGTGCCCAGGAGGCAGGCAGGCAGGCAGGCAATGCCAGTGGAATGTGTGTGGGCAATGGAGGGCACGGGCAGGGTGGGGCAGAGGGGGGAACTGGAGGTGCCAGTTAGGTGGCTTTCTGAGCCAGGGGTGGGGGTGTGCCGGGGTGGGGGTGTGTGCCCTGTACTGCCTACCAGGCTTTAAGCTACAGTGTGCATGCGCGTGTGTATGCGTGCATGCGTGTGGGGTGTGCGTGTGTGTGTGTGTGTGTGTGTGTCTATGTCTATTTGGGACACCCAAGCTCCAGGCACCCTGCACGTACTGCCTCCTGCCCCCCACCCCCTTCCTCTCTCTTCTTGACTCAAGGATATGGGACACTGCCTTTGGTCCTCAACCCACACTCAGCATCTGAGGAGTGATAGGGCAGGAGCCTCAGACCTGAGGTCTGGGATTGCACCTACCCTGGACATGGGCCCTGAAGGAGCACAGTCATTTCAGCTTCTCACCCTACAGACCCCTCCTCAGGCTCCCCTGCCCCCCCCAACCATGCATACTCTTACCCTCTGGCCACCTGCAGAGATTCCCTCCTACATACTGGGGCAGGTTGAGGGGACTGGGCTGTAACTCCTGAAGACAGAGAGGCATGTTAGCGTGGCTCCTAGACTAGGACTCCTGGGTCCCTGCCCCAGTCTTCCTGCTCTTCCTTTGTTCCCTTTGGGCTCCCCTCATGAATACTCCTGAGGAGCCCCCATCCTTGGCTGGAGGGAGCCAAGACTCACACCCTGCTTGGGGGTAAGTGAGAGGGAATACAGAACTGCAGTTTAAGGGACCTTCACAGACCACTCTCCTATCCACTTGTCTCTGCAAACTCCAGGACCCGGATGGCTGGGAGCACTTGCCTCTGGATGTCTCTTGCCCTTTTGATGTCCAAGCCGGGCCATTCCACTGGGGAAGGAGGAACTTGGACCAGTTTGGACCAGAAGTCCACCCCTCAGACTCCCCTGGGGAAGCCAGATGGAAGGCTAGCAGAGGTCCTTCCACACAGGAGGGAACCCTGTCTTCCCTCACACTCCAAAGCACAAAAGTAGGCTAGAAACCCCCTGGCTGAAGACTCTTCCCCAAGTGCTCTCCCCACTATTCACCGAAATGAAGCCTTGCTGAAGCCCAGCCTAGCCCCAGCCTGTCTAAATCTTCCCCATTCCCTCCCGCATCGGGGCTGACCCCCAAGTCCGGCAGGAAGCCCCTCCAGCCCTGCGGACCACGCGAGCAGCCGCGGCACGGACTGAGCGGCGTCGCTCCGCCGCGCCGCCGCCCCCAGCCCACCTCGGCCGGGACCCAGGCGTCCGCGGGCGGCGGCGAGCCTGCTTCCCCGCCTGACTCACCTGGAGGGGAGGGAGGGGGAAGGGAAGCCGCGGAGCCCCGAGGTCCCGGCGTCGGGCGGTCGCGGGGATGCGGCGTCGCAGTGTCAGGGGCTCGCGGCAATGGGGGGCTCTGGGGGGGGCACGGGCTCTAGGCTGGGACTGTCCCGGGGCCTCTCTGAGCCCGCCCGCCCACGTGACCGCCCCAAAATATCCGACACATTTTCTCCCAAACCGCACACTGACTCTGCAGGCGGGGACACGGAAAATATTTTCTTTCTTTTTCTTCCCTCCCCACCCCCCCACCTCCCTCCCAGCCCGGCTCCCTCCTCCCCCTCCCGCCCTCGCTCCTCCCTCCCCTGCCGCCTGCCCCTGCCCGGCTCCCTCCTCGGTGCCCAGGGGCTGGGGGGCGGGGGTGGGGGGGTGGGGGGAGGGCGGGGCGGGGCGGCCCAGGACGCCTGGGTCTCTGCCCCTCCCATTTGCTGGGCTTCCGTGGCTCCATCCCCAGGAGGCCGGGCAAGGCTGGCAGAAGAGGTCAGTGTCCTGGGCCCATGATGCCACCCTTTCTCTCCGGCACTTCTCCCCTTCCTGCCATTTAGGGGGACTGCTTGGGTTCTCTGGCCAGGCTGTGTGGTTCAGTGAAGCCAGTCTCTGCTACCTCCTCAGGGGAGGCAATGGGAGCTGTATCCTCATCATCCCAGGGGTGGAGTGATGGCGCTGGGGTAGGAAGCAAAGGCCACTGTCTTTACCCTTTGCTTAGCCTTCACCTGCAGGTCAAGGTAGTCTCTACTTCCCCTAGCCTATCCCAGGTGGTCTTTTGGTGCCAGGAGCAAACTGGTTTAATTAGTGGGATTTGGGGGGTGCTGAGGCCCAGGGACTGGAAGACCTCCTCCTCTCACCCTGCCTTTTTTTTTTTTTTAAGATTTTATTTATTTATTTATTTGACAGAGAGAGACACAGTGAGAGAGGGAACACAAGCAGGGGGAGTGGGAGAGGGAGAAGCAGGCTTCCCGCCCAGCAGGAGCCCGATGTGGGGCTTGATGTGGGGCTTGATCCCAGGACCCTGGGATCATGACCTGAGCTGAAGGCAGACGCTTAACGACTGAGCCACCCAGGCGCCCCTCACCCTGCCTTGAATAAACTTGGGATTTAGGGAGGCTGGGTCCCTGGCTGCCAATGTTGTCCCCACCTTTGGGCTTGGATCTGGAGGGGGAGAGACTGGTGAGGGCAGAAGGAACTGTAGCAGGGAGTGGGAGGAGCCTTGGGCTGGGTGTGAGGGAGAAAGCCCAAGCAGAGGGTGTGTGTCTGCCTTAACCAGAGCCTGCTTGCCTGGTAGATGCGCCACGAATGTTGTTGACTGTGTGTGTGTGTGTGTGTGTGTGTACGCGCACATGTGCGCGCATGCCCAGGGTCAGTGTCAGTGTCTGATGGGGACACTCTCTGACTTCAACATGACCACAAAGACTCTCAGCCCAAGAGTGGGAACCCAGAGGTTTGTCCCCATTCTACTAAAGACAGAGTGAGAGAAAAGAAGGGGTCTGAAGTCCAGGCTCTGTGCATGGACCCCAGACACTCCCACAGAGATGAAGGGTGGGAGTGAGAAAGGAGAGAAGGGGAGCAGTAATAGGGGCTGAACTGGGCTGGAGAGATGCACCCAAAGGACCTTCCCCCAGCAACAATCCCAGGGTGACCAGCACTGGGGCCGTGGGCTCCTGATCACATCATCACATTTTCTGTGCAGAAATTACTCTGCTCTGTCCTCACTGCCACCCTAGGGGGCCAGGTGTCCTCCCTCCTAGGAAAGGGCTCTTTTGGTAGCCAGAGTCAGGTGATGGAGAGGGGGAAAGAAGGGGCATGCTGTGGCTATCTCAGGAGAACAGGAGACGTCAATGGGGGTGCAGACAAGGCCCTCCCTTTCACTCCAGGGGTGGAAAGAGCTGGGAATAGGTACTCCAGGGTCCCGTCCCCAGGTGGCCTGGCTGCTGTTGACTTTGCTTGGTTACCCTGGGAGCAGCACTCAGCAGGGTGGGAGGGGCAAGTGTCAGGGAGTTGGACCCAAGCATCCAGTCTGGGGTGGGATGGCGTCTGGCCCATGTGGCAGGGATCCTGCCAGGAGGCTGCAAAGTTAACCCCTCCTGCGCTGATGCTGGGGGCTGGCGGAAGAAGGGCGGGCCCAACTGTGGTTTGTGAATGTGGCCCTAATTCCCCCTCCCCATCCCAGCACATCTGTACTTGGTTTACAGTGAATGAGTCTCCTGTCCTCATGACCGGCCGAGGGCACCACTCCCTCCCTGGCCCTTGGCGGGCATCCTGACACAGAACCAGGCACCACCCCCGTGACACTTTTCCTGCTGGGTATCTCCTCTCTCAACTCTTCCCCCCCTCCTTCTTAAAGGGGCTCAGAGGCTGTTCCCCGAGGCCAAGAGCTAGGGTTCTAGGACTGTGTAGCTGGGGTAGCAGATGGGGGCAGGGAAGCTAACAGGGGAGGTGGGGGCATGGGGACCAAACACTTGTGGTAGCCTGGGAAGAGTCAGCAGGTCTAAAATTCCATCTGTCTCTGCCCTTCTCTTTGTTTTGGTTTGTCTGTCTGTCTGCCTCTGTCTTTGTCTCTGGTGGGTGTTTGTCCATCCATCCATCTTTGGTAACTGTGGTTCCTCCCTTCTGGTGGCCTGCTCCGTCCCCAGCCAAGGACAGCAGCCAGGGGGCGATGCCCAGGAAGACCCGCCCTGTGCCGGGCCGTCCCCTGGGGATTGCCGCGCCTCCGCCCCCGCCCCTCCCTGGGACCCAATGACGGGGGTCTGTTTGGAAGTCAAAACAAAAAACAAGCAGACTGGGGATCAGGGAAGTGGAGCATTGTGAGGGGTTCAGATTCTTCTTCTCTCCCTCTTGCAATGGAACCGGTGTTCCATGCAGGGATTCCAGGAGGAGACTTGGGAAGAGGGCCTCCTATTCTGGAAGCTGGTTGGAGAACTCTTCTGTCATCCTTAGTTCTAGCCTTTACTCTGTGCTTGTTTCACCGGGTCACCCTGGCAACTTGGAGAAATGATTTCTTGGGGGCCGTAGGACCAGGCTTCCTTTGCTTCCCTCATCACAAAGACCAAAAGGAGAGATGGTGACGACAGAACATCTGACCCACCTGCCCTGACTGTGCTTCTTTGCCCCACCCCTCATTGTCACCCTGCCCTCTCCCCAGGAACATGAGGACATGGACTGGGTAATTACCCCGTGCCCACTCTGGAGCTGGGGAGGACATCCTATGCCTTGCTCAGAGGTGGCTGGCAGATGTCTGTGGGAGGTGGGGGAGCTGCGTTACAGCCCCCAAGGACATCATTAAGGCACGGAAGTGCCATCGGAGCTTGGAGGCCAGGGCACCCAGGAGAGTGTGATGAAAACATGTTTTGTACAACACGTGTCTTCTCTTTTCCCTTCCTCCCCTCCTGTCCCACCTCCTCCCCCTAGGCCTGCCCCATGCCAAGGCCGGTGCCAGCCCTGCCCTGGGTGCTTGCTCAATTCCACCCCTTTGACCAGGCCTCTTCTCCCACTTGCCAGTTTGTTGGCTTTCCTGGTGAATGAATTTGTGTGTGGAAGGCCCCTTACTGGCCTCAGTGCCACCCAGATCTCCACATAGAATAAGGCCTTGATTTTGGAACACAGGATTTGAGGACTACCCTAAACAATTCTAGGGGTTTCTTCCCTGAACATGCGCCCTTCATTAATTCAACAGATCTCCTCTAAGTATCCACTGTGTACCACGCACTGTACTAGACCCTGGGAATACCGCCTCAGGCTCATAATCTGCTGGAGAAGTCAGATGTTTACTGGATAATCCACACAATTGCAAGTGATAACTGGTGTGCAGAGGCATAAGGTACAATGAGAGTGGATAATGGAGGGATGTCCCCCCAGCCCAGGAGATCAGGAAAGGCTTCCGGGAAAAGCTGAGGAGCAGAGTAGAGAGAAAGGAAGGCAACAAAAGAATATGGGCAATGGGCCTGGAACAGGGTCCTGGCTCCCAGCCACCCTGCTCCCCCCAGAAAGAAGAGGGTCCCTCCGGGCGCCTGGGTGGCTCAGTTGGTTAAGCGACTGCCTTCGGCTCAGGTCATGATCCTGGAGTCCCGGGATCGAGTCCCACATCGGGCTACCTGCTCGGCGGGGAGCCTGCTTCTCCCTCTGACCCTCCCCCATCTCGTGCTCTCTCTCTCTGTCTCATTCTCTCTCTCAAATAAATAAATAAAATCTTTAAAAAAAATAAAAATAATAAAAAAATAAAAAAAAATAAAAAAAAAAAAAGAAGAGGGTCCCTCCATTCCTGTTCCCCACGTGGATTTTGATATGCTACAAGGGAGAGATGATAAGCACCTCCTAAAGGCCAAAGCAGGGGTCCCGGGACACCTGGTGACCCCGCCCTGGAGTGATTCCCCCCCACTCCTTCATTTCCTCCTCCGGAAAGGGAAATAGAGGCACAGATAGGGAAGAGGAAACCACAGGCTTAGGCCTCAGATTATACACAGAAAACAAGGCCCCACATTGTTGGCAAATCCCCCGGAGTGAGGGATTCCTGTGTTTGCCTAGCTGGAGCCTCACCAGAGAGAAAAGCCTTCTCCTCCAAGCTGTTCTGTCATGCGCCCTTCCCCTTCCCTGATCCAGCCCTGACCTGGCCCACTCCCTGGAACTGGGAGCAGGGCTAGTTGCCTGGAGTATGTGTGAGGTGAGAGCTCCAGGTGTCTGCCAGTCATCACGTGGGCGGGTGTAGCAGTGTTTTGTACAGAACCTCAA
Organism: Neomonachus schauinslandi; assembly: GCF_002201575.2. Lineage (NCBI taxonomy): Eukaryota > Metazoa > Chordata > Mammalia > Carnivora > Phocidae > Neomonachus > Neomonachus schauinslandi. Next base: position 60,505,293 of record NC_058407.1, on the reverse strand, counting down.
TCCAGGGGTTAGAGGGTTATCTCTCCTCTGTCCACTGGGGGGCTTCTAGTTCCTCTTGCCTAGACACCAAGGTGCCAAGTCTTTCTTTCTGAGGAAAAGGAATGGAAGGCCCTTTGGAGGAGGGAGCAGGCTTCTTTGTGGCCCTGCGGCCTCTGGAGCTGGCAAAGAGGTCTTGGGACCAATGGGGTTAAATTCCAGCCCTGCTCTGACCCACTTTCCTCCCTGTGCCCACATCCCCTGGAGCCAGGGTGTTGGGTGGGGCTGGACTGGCATCCCTGCACCCACACCTGGGACTTCCCCGAGATGGAAACTCCCAGAGCCCTGGTGTCCTATCTCCCCTGCCAACTCCCACCGACTGCCTGGGATCAGTTCAGCTTCAGTTGGATCTCCCTGTCTGCCAGCTCTCTACCAGACTACAGATTCACCTTAGCTTCAGGGGCCTCCCCGAAAGATGTTGTCCCACTTTCTGGGGCCATCTTTGGTAACTGGTTGCTCCATCTAGTAGATTCCTTTGAAGAAAAGATGTGGGGCTGGGGCCAGGGGGATTGGGAAGCTATCCTTTGTTGAGCCCCTACTGTGTTCCAGGCATTATGCTAGGCATTCACCTTAATCCACACAGCAGTCCAGAGAGGTAGCAGTTATCATCCCCATTTCACGGAAGAGGGAGCTAAGAATCAGAAGTTAAGCAACTTGCCCAAATCACACAGCTAGGAAGTGGCAGAGCTAAGGTGGGAACCCAGGTCTTGGTGATCCTGAGCGCTCTTCACCACCAAAGGCTTCCTCCTCTTCCTCAACTGCCCCTCTCTCCATGGGATGAGAGACTTGGGAAATTCAATGCAATCCAATTCAGCAAACATTTATTACCTGCCTCATGCCAGGCATTGATAGGTGCCAAAAAAACAAGGAAGGCCGCTGTCCTTGAGATCTGGTGGGAAAGATAGGTATATGGACTAGGAAGTATCTAACTTCAGCATCACTATCTGAACAAGGTGGCATGGACCAGAGGGAAAAAAATGATACCTTATTTTCTCTTTCTGGACAGAATATATAAATACATTATGAAAGGGGTACAAATAAACTGAAACAAACAGAGTACCTACTTAACTGCCATCCAAGTCAAGAAATAGTATTTCCTGTGCTCCAGAAGCTCCCATGTGTTCTTCCCATAATTCCTTCCCTCCCCTAAGAAGTAACCACCATCCTGACTTTTGTGATAATTATTTCCTTGGAGTTTTTAAAGATCTTATTTATTTATTTGAGAGAGAGAGAGCACGAGCAGGGGAAGGGCAGAGGGACAAGCAGACTCTCCATTGAGCAGGGAGGCCAGCATGGGGGCATGGGGCTTGATCCCAGGACCCTGAGACCATGACCCCAGCTGAAGTCAGACACCTAATCAACTGAGCCACCCAGGTGCCCCTTCCTTGTTTTTCTTTTTTTAAAGATTTTATTTATTTATTTGAGAGCGAGTGAGAGAGAGAATGAAAGAGAGAACATGAGAGGGGGTAGGGTCAGAGGGAGAAGCAGACTCCCCGCTGAGCAGGGAGCCTGATGTGGGACTCGATCCCGGGACTCCAGGATCATGACCTGAGCCGAAGGCAGTCGCTTAACCAACTGAACCACCCAGGCGCCCCCCTTGTTTTTCTTTATAGTTTTAGCACCTATGCCTGCATCCCTAAAAATATTGCTTACTCTTGCCTGTTTTTGAGGTTTATGTAAATGAAATGATACTGTATTATTCTTTTGTGTCTTCTTTTGTTCAACTTCCTGTTTGTGAGACGTATCCAAGTGGTTGCACATAACTGTCTTTTTATTGTTGCATAGTACTCAGTCACATGAATACATCACAATTTATGTTTTTATCCTACTGTTGGTAGATGTTTGAGTTGTTTTCAGTATGCCTATCATGAACAATGCTGCTAAGAACATTCTTGGACACGTTTCCCAGGACATACATGCAAGAGTTCTTCCAGGCTATAAAACTAAGAGTCATGGGGCACCTGGCTGGCTCAGTCAATAGAGCATGCTGACTCTTGATCTTAGGGTCATGAGTTCAAGCCCCACATTGGGGCTTTTAAGCTTACTTAAAAAACCAAACCAAACCTAAGAGTCGAAGTGTTCCTATAGGCAATCTCAGTTATCAGATAATGCCCAGCTGTTTTCCAAAGTGGTTACACCAATTACATAGAAAGCAGAACTTTCTAACCAGGGGTCAGGCATGAGACCAAGAAGACCCATAGGCTTTCTTGCCTAAAACCCTCTGCAGTTTTCCCTTTTACCGGACTAAGATCCAAGCCCCTGTGGGGGTTCCCAGGGCCTTGCGTGTTGGGGCCCCTGCCTTGATCTCTATCTGTGCCATTAGGACTCTCGCCTTTGCCCCCAGTCCCATCGAGTGTTGCCACCTCTGCCCCACCCCCAGCCCCAATCTTCTGCTGAATGTTCTTTCACTAGATCTTTCCATGGCTCTCTCCCTCATTTCCTTCAGGTCTTTGCTAAAATACCGCTTCTCAATGACACTTTCCTTGACCACTTAATCTAATTTTATTTTTTTAAAGCTTTTATTTATTTGAGGGGCGCCTGGATGGCTCAGTCGTTAAGTGTCTGCCTTTGGCTCAGGTCATGGTCCCAGGGTCCTGGGATTGAGCCCCACATCGGGCTCCCCGCTCATGAGCTGAAGGCAGATGCCCAATGACTGAGCCACCCAGGCGCCCCTAATAAATAAAATCTTTAAAAAAAAAAAGATTTTATTTGAGAGAGAGAGAGCGCCTGAGAGAGAGAGATCACAAGCAGGGGGAAGGGTAGAGGGAGAAGCAGACTCCCCGCTGAGCGGGGAGTCAATCCCAGGACCCTGGGATCATGACCTGAGCCAAAGGCAGACGCTTAACTGACTGAGCCACCCAGGCACCCAGACCACCAAATTTGATATTGCAACCTCCCACATTCCTTATCCGCTCCTCAGCTTTGTTTTTCTGCACAGCCCAGCCACCTGGGATGCATTCAGCCTCAGGCACCTCTCCCCTGGTCTGCTGGGGCTTGACAGACTGTATCTCGCCCCAAACCTTTAAGCGCTGTCATACCTGACAGTTTGGGGGCTGACTAGCTGCCCCTGCTGATGGGCCCACCTCTCTGAGCCACTTGTCATCAGGGCACTCTGGGTTTCCCACAGCCATTCTCATGCTCTGAAATAAGCTTATGTATTTGTTTATTTACTTGTTTGGTTTTGGTCCCCACCCTGCCCCACCCCTCACTTTTATGGGCACTCTATAAAAGAGGAAACTTAGCTGCCTCATTCACTCCCTTTTACACGATAAGTCCTCAAATAATAATTGTCCAGGTTGGTTGTCAGTCTTCCAGAGACAGCTGAGCACCCCCACCCCAACACCTGGGATTTGCCCTGGCTGGAAATCCCCAGAACCTAAGCATCCTCCCTCCACTGCCAGTTCCCTCCAACATCCCTGGCTCAGTGTCTCAGACAGCTCTGGGGTGGCGGCTGGGGCTGCTTCCCTAAATGCCCTCGGGGAACAGTCTGGGAGCTAGAGGCAGCCAGGGCAGGTCCGGTGGTGGCCGGCCTGGCCGTCAGGGCCAGGGCGCGCTGGGCAGGGGTCCTTCCTTACCCAGGCAGGTGTCAGGTGCCTGGAGCTCAAGAAAAAACATTTTGATCGAATAAAGGGGAAGACTTCAGAGATGAGAGAACCTCACCAGGCAGCGAAAAGAAAAAGAGCATTGGGAGCAGAGCAGAAGGAACGGTGGAAACAAAGGACTGGAGGCATGAAAGCGTCACATTTGAGGAACGGGTTCTGCTGTGGTGCAGAGAATTTTCAGTGGAGGGTAGCATTCCAGGAGAGCATCGCTGGGCAGGCCTGGAAGGGGAGGGCTGGCTGCGGAGGTCTGAGCTCCCAGCAGGATCAGCAAAGGCTCAGCCGTGTCTTAGGTTTAATCCTGCCCCTACCCCTGCCTCTCTCAGTCCGCCCCTCCTACTTCACCCCTGCCCTTCCCTTCACCCAACCCCCAGCCTGGCCGCTCCTGCAGCTGAATGGACTTCTCTCTCGGCCTACGCTTGGGGCCTCGGAACAAGAAGGCTACCCACCAACAGCCCCCTCCACCCTCTGGGCACGGCCCACCAGCTGCCTCTCCTTGTCTGTCCTGTCCCCCCTCCGCCTGTTTTTGCCCCTGCCCTAGCTGTCCTCCTCCCACCTGCTCCTGCACTGCGTATCCCTCTTATGCAGCCACCTGCCCCTCCTGTCCCGGCCTCCCTGGCCCACCCTGTACCTGCCCCTGCCCTCCCTGCCCTGCCTGCCCGCCCTTGACTTGTCCCCACAGCTGCTGCATCCCATGCACTGGTCCACACTTGACCTGCTGCCATCCCTCATCTTGCCCGATTTCCCCTTGCTCCAAAGGCCGAGCTGCCTGTCCAAGTTCCTGCTTGGACGGCAGCAACAGCTGTGGCTGTGGCCGAGGGGCTCCTCCAGGCTCCACTGGCCGCTGCTTCAGGGGACAACGCCCCTCTCAGAGGCACTGTCTGATAGTCTAGCTGGGCTGTTGCTCCCCTGAGAGACTGTCAGTCTCCTGGAGCACTTCTGCTAGCTGCTTCCTCTGCGGGGGAGACAGAAGCTCTGGAGTGAGGAGAGGGATCAGCTAGACCCCTCACCCAGACAGGCAGAGGCAGAAGGCTGCTCAGAGCCCCGGCCTCCCCCTCAGTCCCTGAGAGCGGGGCATCTGCTTTGATGTTAGTTTCTGGACATGCTCCCGCTGGGTCCAGAACCTCCTCTTCTGCAACTTCTGGAATGGAAAGCGTGTTTCTCAGAGCCTCCCTCATGGCTGCTGAAGGTGAGCAAGTTGGCCATTTTCTTCCTCTAGTCAGCCTCTGCTGGAGATCCTTCTTGGCTCATCGTCTCTGTAGTTTGCCTGGATAAGGTGCATTCCTCCTCTAGAGGCAGGAGGGGATTCTTTGTTAAGGGGCTACGTCTTGCCTCTTGGACCTCCACCCATCTCCCTGACTGACCCAAGAGTCTCTGGACCCCTTAACTCTCATCTTGAGTCAGGCAAAGAAGGTCAGTGGCTCTTGGATCAGAAGAGAAAGTTGAGCAGAGGGTTCCTGGCTCTTCCCTCCCCTTGGATATCATGACATCCTTCATGGGCCTTTGCTTCTAGGAACCTGGCATTCTCTGCCTGGATGTCTTGTCTTTCAAATCTCTGAGTGCTCACGCAGTCTCATGACCTCAATCTTCCAGCAATAATCCCACCTGCTACATTCATGCTCATCTGGCATGGGGATAAGGGAAGCTGGGAACCCTGGAGTCAGGGTCCCAGTGATCCCATCCACATACCTAGTCAGAATCCCCCCGTCCCTGGGGGTGGAGCTGGGGGTTTGGAGAAGCGACCAATAGGAAGCTGGAAGTAAGAGCCCGGGTATCTGCCCAGGACTGGGCCTTAAGCCGAGAGCCCCTAAGTACCCCTCTACATTCCTCAAGTCCTTTCAGTGTTCTCTTTCTCAGCCTCCTTCTGTGGGACCCTTTGTTCTTTCCTTTCTATCTCTGTGTAACTTTCTGTTTACCCTTCCTTCTGTCTGTCTACATCACTCTCTCCAGTTCTACTTCCTTCTTTCCATCACTGGGACATTCTGCCTTCACCTAACTTTATCTCTACATCAGTTTTCCCCGTTCTCTATCCCTCTATTTCTCTCTCCATTTCCCCATCTAATTAATTTGGTTAATTGTAAATATTTTATTTATTTGACAGAGAGAGAGAGAGCACAAGCAGGGGAAGTGGCAGGCAGAGGGAGAGGGAGAAGCAGACTCCCCACTGAGCAAGGAGCCTGATGTGGGTCTTGATCCCAGGACCCTGGGATCATGACCTGAGCTGAAGGCAGACGCTTAACCAACGAAGCCACCCAGGCACCCCTCCGCATCTAATTTAAAGTCTACCTAACATAGATGTCTTTTTCTTTCCCCCTTCCCTGTGTCAGTTTGTGTCTTCATTTCTATTTGCTTTCTTGGTCTTTCGATCCACCTTACACATCTCTCTCTTTTTTTAAAGGAAGTTCTATGCCCAACATGGGGCTCGAACTCAGGACCCTGAAGTCAAGAGCCGCACGCTCCACCGACTGAGCCAGCCAGGCGGCCCCCCTCTCTGTTTTTCTATCCTGTTCTGCTTCTGGTGCATTTCATTCTCCATCTCTTTCATTTCTATTTCCCTTTCTGTCCTTGTCTCCCTCCCTGTCTTCTGGGTCTAGTTGTTTTTTTCACTTCCTATTTCTTTGTGCCTCTCCATATTTGTCTTTCTCTCTCCCTGGGTCCTACAGGTACCTGCACACCATGCCTGCGTCATGCCTATCTCATTGCTGTCCGAGGTCCAGGACAGTGAGTCCTCCAATGTCTGTCTATCCCACACATGCCCCAAGTACTGGTGTTTGCAAGGGCTGGACACAGCTACCAGAAGAGTCCTTCCTTTCCTCACCCATGATCCAGGCAATTCGTCCCTACTCAGCTCTAAGCTCAAACTTTTTAAAAATGATGCTTCTTCCAACTTCTTTATTCTGAAAATAAGCAATTAAAAAGAATTGGGGCACCTGGCTGGCTCAGTCTGTGGAGTGAGCAAGTCTTGATCTTGAGGTTATAGGTTCAAGCCCCACATTGGGTGTAGAGATTAGTTTAAAAAAAATCTTTGGAAAAAAAAAAAAGAATTAAGCATTTATGTTGCCTGTCCTATATAAACTATATTTCAGGGTAACCAAATAGCTCTAAGTGGTGGAGAAAACTTCTCATTTACAGAAGAATTCTAGCTAATGTGGAAGGAATATGGAATTAGAAAAATCATTTTGCAACTCTTAATGAAATAATTGATCAAACCAAGAATCATGAATGGATGAAACCAAAGACGATGGTTGATGGGGAACTTTACAATGGAGGAATCAAGCTGTCACCACCTGACCCCACTGATGAATCTTACCATCACTAAAAAGGGCACAACCACCTACTGTGTACCTCCTGATGTGATGTAATCTGAAGCCCTCAGCACCACCCATGAAAGACTCTTGCCAAACAAAGGAACAAACACACACAAAAACTGAATGTGATTCAAATCAAACCTCTAGAACTAACCTCCACTTAACAGGAAATATCAGGGATGGAGGAACAATTTAAATGACCTAGCAAGGAGGCGAGAAGACACATCCAGAATGTGGAAACTTTTCAAGGAAATCTGACCCAATTTCTTCATCTAGTGAATGGCTGGGGGAGGAGGGAAATAATAATAATAATAATGATAATAAAAGGACAACTATTATATGGAGCACGTGGACCTTGTTTGGTTCTTGATTTGGACAACCCAATTGTAAAAAGACAGTTTTAGACAGTTGGAGCCTTTTATTTTTATTTTTTTTTAAAGATTTTATTTATTTGACAGAGAGACACAGCGAGAGAGGGAACACAAGCAGGGGGAGTGGGAGAGGGAGAAGCAGGCTTCCCGCCGAGCAGGGAGCCCAGTGCGGGGCTCGATGCGGGGCTCGATGCGGGGCTCAATGCAGGGCTCGATGCGGGGCTCGATGTGGGGCTCGATCCCAGGACCCTGGGATCATGACCTGAGCTGAAGGCAGATGCTCAATGACTGAGCCACCTAGGGGCCCCAGTTGGAGCCTTTTAATTATGGATTGGGTATTTACAATGCCAAGAAATCAGTATTGATTTTGTTAGATGTAAAATGGCTTTGGGGTTATGTAAGCAAAGGGCCTTATTTCCTAGAGATGCCGAAGTATGGAGTGAAGTGACATACTTACTTTTAGATATTTTGGCCAACAAAAAAGGACAGAAAGCAGGGAGTAGAAGGAACAAAGTGACAATATTAATATTATTATTAATATTAATTATTATTAATATTAACTATATAAGGGTTCATAGAACTATACTCTCTACCTTTGTGTATGTTTGAACATTTTCATAATAAAAGTTTTAAACAATGTTCCTCTGGTGAGCAAGGTTCCTAGTTATTCCCAGAGCATCCTCCCACCTTCCCTGAAAACGAGGACTTCCCCTGTGACTCTGCAATACATAGACCTCAGCCCTCCTTGCCCTTTACTAGAAGCATGTCCTAGAGATGGGCTGTGCTCACAGGCTGCCTTTTATCTCTTCCAGTCCTCTGCTAGCACATTTCCCATGTTAGGACCTTTCCTAGCTGTGCTTCTCAGTTCTGAAGGGACAGGGGAGCCTTACGACTAAACATATTTTTTTTTTTTAAGATTTTATTTATTTATTTGAGACAGAGAGAATGAGAGAGACAGAGAGCACATGAGAGGGGGGAGGGCCAGAGGGAGAAGCAGGCTCCCTGCCGAGCAGGGAGCCCGATGCGGGACACGATCCCGGGACTCCAGGATCATGACCTGAGCCGAAGGCAGTCGCTTAACCAACTGAGCCACCCAGGCGCCCTAAACATATTTTTAATAGGTCCCACAATAGGCAAAAATAATCCAAAATAATGTGATCTTGCTGTAAGTCTCTCTCTGCCAGGTGCTTTTGAGCAAAATGTATCTCAACAATGGGAGAAAACTGGCCTCCCTCCTGGAAAACAGAAGGCCAGAATGTAAGGCCATCCTGTCCCACTCCTGCCTTCATTCAGGATGACCTCCACCCCCAAAAGAAACAAGGGTCATGAGTTCAAGGAGCTTCAGTCCAAGACTGGGATGGAGAGTATTTGGTTCACTCACTGAACGACCTTGGGGAAATCTTGGTTTTTGAGTCTTTGTGTTTCTAGGTGAATGCATGGGAGCCACTACTCTGTAGGGGTTTGCCAGTTAGGTATAAAGGCACTCTGGAACTTGTAGGATATAAATTTTAGCTGTTTACTTTATCATAAGAAAGTATTTCTCGGGGTGCCTAAGTGGCTCAGTCTGTTAAGCATCGGACTCTTGGGGCGCCTGGGTGGCTCAGTCATTGGGCATCTGCCTTCTGTTCAGGTCATGATCCCAGGGTCCTGGGATTGAGCCCCACATCGGGGTCCCTGCTCGGTGGGAAGCCTGCTTCTCCCTCTCCCACTCCCCCTACTTGTGTTTCCTCTCTCGCTCTCTGTCAAATAAATAAATAAAATCTTAAAAAAAAAAAAAAAGCATCGGACTCTTGATCTCAGCTCAGGTCTTGATCTCAGGGTCATGAGTTCAAGCCCCGTGTTGGAGCATACTTTAAAAAAAAAAAAAGAGGGGCGCCTGGGTGGCTCAGTTGGTTAAGCGACTGCCTTCGGCTCAGGTCATGATCCTGGAGTCCCGGGATCGAGTCCCGCATCGGGCTCCCTGCTCGGCAGGGAGTCTGCTTCTCCCTCTGACCCTGCCCCTCTCATGCTCTCTATCTCATTCTGTCTCTCAAATAAATAAAATCTTTAAAAAAAAAAAAAAAAGATTTCTCAAGGTGTAATCCCAGACTCTCCCACCCTCTACCCTCCAAGCCTTAGTGTAAAGGAAACCAACATTTACTAATCACCTGTGCAAATGAGTGAACTCATTTCATCTTCTCAGAAACCACATGAGTGTGGAACTAGAAAGATCTGAGTCCCAGTTCTTTTTTTTTTTTTAACATTTTTTTTTTAAAGATTTTATTTATTTATCGGACAGGGAGATAGCACAAGTAGGCAGAGCGTCAGGCAGAGGGAGAGGGAGAAGCAGGCTCCCAGCCTGACGCAGGGCTCAATCCCAGGACCCTGAGATCATGACCTGAGCCGAAGGCAGACGCTTAACTGACTGAGCCACCCAGGCGCCCCTGGGTCCCAGTTCTAACTCTGTCTCTTACCATGAGATTCTGGGCATATTATCTAAGCTTTCCAACTATCAAGGATAATAATAGTACCTACCTTATGGGTTGTTGTGACACGACATAATTCATATACTGCAGATGGCCCAGGAATTCCTTTTTTTTAGATTTTATTTATTTATTTGAGACAGAGAGAATGAGAGAGAGAGCACATGAGAGGGGGGAGGGTCAGAGGGAGAAGCAGACTCCCTGCTGTCCAGGGAGCCCGATGCGGGACTCGATCCAGGGACTCCAGGATCATGACCTGAGCTGAAGGCAGTCGCTTAACCAACTGAGCAACCCAGGCGCCCAGCCCAGGAATTCTTAAAACAGAGTTTAGATGCACATAGATAACTATTTGATGAGTGTTACCAGCTAATATGGGCCAGCACTTTCTAGGCTAATTTATCTGAATTAACTTATTCATTTATTCATCAAATATTTACTGACTGCTTTTTACTTACCAATAACTGTTTTTTTAAAACTTTATTTCTTTTTTTTATTAATCTCTACACCCATCATGGGGCTAGAATCCCCCACACACACCCCTGATCAAGAGTCACATGCTCTTCTGACTAAGCCAGCTTAGTGCCCCCCAATAACTGTTTTAAGTACTGGGAATACAAGTGAACAAATAGATAAAAATCTGTAGGGAGGGGGTGCCTGGGTGGCTCAGTTGGTTAAGCGACTGCCTTCGGCTCAGGTCATGATCCTGGAGTCCTGGGATCGAGTCCCGCATCGGGCTCCCTGCTTGGCAGGGAGTCTGCTTCTCCCTCTGACCCTTCTCCCTCTCATGCTCTCTGTCTCTCATTCTCTCTCTCTCTCAAATAAATAAATAAAATCTTAAAAAAAAATCTGTAGGGAGAAGAGATAGTAAATAAGTAAAATACATAGTGTGCCAGATGGTGTTAAGTGCTATGGAGAAAATGCAGCGAAGGGGAAGAGGCTGGAAGGACAGCAGGTAGACTACTAGTGGAGGTGGTGGTGATGCTGTTTTAAACAGGATGGCCCAGGAAGGCGTCTCTGAGAAGGCGACATTTGAACAGAGAACTGGAGGGGCTGGAGGGAACCAGGTGGGTATTTGGGAGAAGAACCAAAACCTTTCAGGGCACAGTATGCAAAGGCCCAGGAGGTAGCCAATATAGATGGAGTAGAAAGAGTTTGGAGGGAGAATTGTAGATGAAGTCAGAGAAGTAGTGGAGGAACAGGGGATAGAGGGTTTTATAGGTCATTATAAAGATTTTGGCTTTTAGGCTGAGTGAGGTGGGAAGCCATGGGAGATACACTAAGGCTGGAGTATAAGGAAAATAACCTTTCCAAGGTAACACAGCTTGTTAAGTGGCAGAAGGCGGGCATTCAGCAACAGGGCTGAACTTTAGCCTTTTTTACTTGGGCACTGCTCTCCTTTGACTGCAGACAAAGGAACTGGGACACTAAGAAGTAATGTGCCTTGCCCAAGGCCACGCAGCGGTAAGTGACAGGGGTGGGATTTGAGCCTTAGCTCGGCTTCATGCGGGAGTCCAAGCCCTTAACACCACACTGCCTCCCTCAGGTGTCGGGGCCATACTGACGTCGGGCCCGGAGGTCACCAAGGTGAGAGAGGAGGAAAACCTGAGAGCCGCCTCGGCTTAGGGCAGCGGTGTTCCTTCGGATGCTCCAGCGCACGAGTCTGCGGGACTGCAGGCATTCTCCATGCTACGAAGGGAGAGAGAGAAAATGGGTCTTTATTTCGGGGCGGCCCCGCAGTACCCGGGAGTCGAAGGAGCGGGTGTCACGGGAAGGCAGCGGAGGGGGCCAGAGCGAGAGCCGCAGCCCTGACCGCCTCTACTCTTTGCCGCGGGCTTCGGAAGTTGGGCGCCAGTGTGGGGACAGGAAGGCGGAGCAGGGGCGGGGCTTGAACGCCTCACCCCGTCACGTGATGGGGCCATCATGGCGGCGGCCAGAGGCCTGCCCGGCTCCCGGAAGCAGGCTGTGAGGGGCGGGCGCGCTGCTGGAACCCAAACCCGAGCCCAAGCCGGAGGTAGAGCGGGCAGGGCAGCCGGGCGGCCTGGAGCCGGACGTGTCCGGGGCGTCCCCGCAGACCGGGACAGCAGGTGAGACGGGGTCTGGGCGAGGTGCGAGCAGGTGTGGCGGCACTAGGGCGCTGGGCTGGGGCTAGGGGGCGCAGGGGGTTGCCTATGACCTGGAGGAGCGGGAATCCGAGATGCACGCGCGTGACCCTGAAGCAACTCCGGAGGCCCGCGCGGGCGGGAGGGATGCCCTCGACAGATGGAAAGACTTTGAGGGCAAAAACGAGCTTCCCAGAGAGAATGGGAGGTGATACAAGTATGCAGAAGCTGTAGTGGAAGAGGACAGCACCCCTTTAACTTGTGGGGCTGGGATTATTGTATTAAAGGGACTCTCTCTTTGCTATGCCGGGCAAGGGTGGGGCGAATGCTCAATCTTCCCCCCTCTCCTCTTACCCCTCCCTGCCCCACAGTGTCCTAGGAGACCTGCTCTGGCGGTCCACTCCACCCACCCACCCAACTGGTCCCTCCAGTCTGAGCTCTAGGGGAGTGGAGTTGAGGGGTGGGGAAATGCAGTTGGCAGGGGGGAGGTTGGGTGGAGCTGTCTTCTGCTTCGACACCCAGCCCCTTGACAGTTGCTACCTGGGCAATGGATGTGATTCCGAACCCCCCTTCCTTCCCTAGGTCGTCCGGGGGCCCGCCATGCTGGTGACTGCCTATCTTGTTTTTGTGGTCCTCCTGGTCTCCTGCCTGGGGTTGGAACTGTCAAGATGCCGGGCTAAGCCCCCTGGAAGGGCCTGCAGCAACCCCTCCTTTGTTCGGTTTCAACTGGACTTCTATCAGGTCTACTTCCTGGCCCTGGCAGCTGACTGGCTCCAGGCCCCCTACCTCTATAAACTCTATCAGCATTACCACTTCCTGGAGGGTCAGATTGCCATTCTCTATGTCTGTGGCCTTGCCTCCACAGTCCTTTTTGGATTGGTGGCCTCCTCCCTTGTGGATTGGCTGGGCCGCAAGAAGTCTTGTGTCCTCTTCTCCCTCACTTACTCTCTATGCTGCTTAACCAAACTCTCTTGGGATTACTTTGTGCTGCTGGTGGGCCGAGCACTTGGTGGGCTGTCCACGGCCCTGCTGTTCTCGGCCTTCGAGGCCTGGTACATCCATGAACATGTGGAGCGTCATGACTTCCCTGCTGAGTGGATCCCAGCTACCTTTGCCCGAGCTGCCTTCTGGAACCACGTGCTGGCTGTAGCGGCAGGTGTGGCAGCTGAAGCTGTGGCCTGCTGGATGGGGCTGGGGCCTGTAGCGCCCTTTGTGGCTGCCATCCCTCTCTTGGCTCTGGCTGGGGCCTTGGCCCTTCATAACTGGGGAGAGAACTACGATCGGCAGCGTGCCTTTTCAAGGACTTGTGCTGGAGGCCTACGCTGCCTCCTGTCGGACCGCCGCGTGCTGCTGCTAGGCACCATACAAGCCCTGTTTGAGAGTGTCATCTTCATCTTTGTCTTCCTCTGGACGCCTGTGCTGGACCCACATGGGGCTCCACTGGGCATTGTCTTCTCCAGTTTCATGGCCGCCAGCCTGCTTGGCTCTTCCCTGTACCGCATCGCTACCTCCAAGAGGTACCACCTCCAGCCCATGCACCTACTCTCCCTTGCTGTCCTCATCGTTGTCTTCTCCCTTTTCATGTTGACTTTCTCCACCAGCCCAGGCCAGGAGAGTCCAGTGGAGTCCTTCATAGCCTTTCTACTTATCGAATTGGCCTGTGGGCTATACTTTCCCAGCATGAGCTTCCTGCGGAGAAAGGTGATCCCTGAGACAGAGCAAGCTGGTGTACTCAACTGGTTCCGGGTGCCCCTGCACTTACTGGCCTGCCTGGGGCTCCTAGTTCTCCATGACAGTGATCACAAAACGGGCACTCGGAACATGTTCAGCATCTGCTCTGCCGTCATGGTGTTGGCTCTGCTAGCGGTGGTGGGGCTCTTCACCGTGGTCAGGCACAATGCTGAGCTGCGGGTGCCCTCACCCACGGGGGAGCCCCATGCCCCTGAGCTCTAACCCTGTTCCAGGACAAAGGGCCTGGGAAGGACTCTTGAATCCCACCTCCCCAGGGTTGTACAGATCTCTCCATGACTGACTTTGCAACTGTCTGGGCCCTCAGCCTGTCCTGGGGCCCCTCCTGCCAGGGCTCTGGGTTGGGGAGCACATGGGGGTGATGGCTGGGAAAGAAGATGCCAAACGTTGCCTCTGTGTTACTCCCTCTCCCCTTTCCATTTAAAAATAAACACTTGTAATCGATCATTGATGTGATTCGCTCATCCTCACTTGCACCCACCTCGGTAGTTTCTGATGAGTGGGCACCTGGAGAGTTGGAGGATAGAGGTGGGCTCATCAGCAGAAGCCACTTGTATTTCTAGCCTCTCAAAGACTGTCTCCAGCTTAAACTGAGAGCTGTAGCATTGCCTCTTAGCAGAAATGGGTGGGAAATGCCTAGGTCTTCTATATCTTGTCACCCTGGGGACAGGTACCCTCTCTAGTTGCCCAGCAAGACCCTTGCTCCACATCCAGGGTGAGAGAGTCTCTGGAGCATGTGGGGTGAATGCCACTGAACAGAGATTCCAGGGGCTCGAGTTGCTTCTGTGACCACCGTGTGGGGCAAATCTGGGAACTTCCTGCAGAAACAAGCTTGCAGCTCAGCACATGTATGCTACCTGCCTTCTGCCCCTGTGGCAGAATGCTCCATTTGTCCAGCACCACCTGGGTCCACCCGGGCTTGTGTCCCGTATCCTTGCACGAAACCTAAGTGAAGGGCTGCCAGGAGGAGAAAACAGTGAATGGCTGAGGGACTGGGACACCTTGTCTGTACCTGACTCTTCCCCACCCAGCCTCAGTGAGGGTGTGGAAGCCATCAGGGCAGGAAACTGTACCAGTGGGAACACCAGTTCTGTGGGCCCCTCCCTGCCTCACATGATTTTATCTCCCTTTCCTCCTCCCACCAAAACTCGGGCTTCTCAGGGGAAGCAGAGCCAGCCTTAAGAAATGGGGGGTGGGGTAGATGAAGGGAGGGTAGGCTCAGGGGTATGTCCTGGAATTTGCTTGAGCTGGAGATGGGGGATCCACCCATTTTGGAAAGGATTGACGCTATTTCCCTGGGTCCCAGTCTACTTTCCAGACAGGAAGATGCAAGGTGTACCAGGACCTGCAAGTTCTGACCTGTGTGGAGAGATAACATCAGCTGGTGCTGCAGGAATGTAGTGTGGATGCGCTTCTGCAGGGGGAAACTGAGGGGGAGGGATGGATGGGGGTCTCAGGTCCCTCTTCAGTGAAGAAAAATAAAAGGTCCCCCACCCAGACTGCGGGGAATAGAGGTTGAGGTTAAGTACAGAAAAACAGATACCTTTTCCTTCCCCCATCTTGAGGCTAAGAGAGAGTCTTCTTGCAAAATTCCACTTCCTCTTTCTGCCCCGTTGAGCTGGACCTAGCTATATTTTATAGTTATTTGTAGACTTTCCATCTCTCTCTACCATAGTGTGGTCTCCTTGTGGATAGGAGCAAGTGTGTTTTATTTGCCTTTGTCTCCTCCATATATACACACAGTGGGTGCTCTGCCTGTGGCTGTGCTCAGTAAATATCTGGCGAGGAGACAGGCTAGCTCACACCTGGCTTTTCAAGTGCTGCCCATTTGGGAAGTCTGTTAGACTGGAGTCCAGAGCCTAGTTAGTGATTTGTTGTTTGGGACGACAGTAATTATTTACTAATGGAAGCATGAGGGGGCCCCACATTCCTAAGTGATAAGGAAATAGGAAGAAGAGACAGACTAATGAGGCTCCTTTAGTTTTGTCCCTGCTGAGCTTTCTCCAAAGGGGCTGGATAGAGTGGGGAGGGCTCTGTCTCCTCAGATGCACAGGGCGTTAAGAGCTCCAAGGCATCTTAGACACTGTCCATTCAGCCTTAAATATATTTTCATTAGGCATCCACTGTATGCCATGCAGTGTATTACTAGGTGCTGGTAAATTTCTTTTACAAAGAGCATGTAGCAAGTGAATGGCAAAGCCAAAGCTAAACTGTGCTTCTTGCTGCCTGCCTAGTGCCCCTTCTATGACAGGTACTGCCTGTGTCCCCTGGGTCTTTGCTGATCTGCCTTTTCCCCCTCTAGCCTTGCTCCCTCATCCCAAGCCCGGTCCTGGGAGAAGGGCAAGAGACTGGGAGTGTTTGGCCTCAGCCATCTGGTCCACTTTTCGGTATCTGCCCATAGGGGTCAAAGGAGAGATTGATTCTCCTGCCTGCAAAATACTGCTTATAATGCTCTGCTGAGAGGCCGTATAGGCAACTGGTTAAGAGCATGGAACTGGAGCCCAACTACCTGGGTTCAAATGTGTGCCTTAGTTTCCTCATCTGTAAAATAAGAATGATAATATAGTCTCTGCCCCCATAGGGCTCTTTGGAGGATTAAAAGCATTGTTGTATTTAAGTGCTTAGAACAGCACTTGGCCCACAGTGTAAGCACCACATAAGTGTTTGCTTTTATATTTTATTTTAAAATTTTTTCAATCCAGCTGAGCCTAACCAGATCTGGGTATGAGAATGAAGGGATGGAGCTATCATGGGGTATAGAACTTTCCAACGCATCCCAGTGGCTGGGTGATTCCCAGAAGTGTTTATCTTTGGTCCTGGCCCAGATAGAAGTATCAAGCTATTTGAGAGGCCCTCTACTCTGGGGTATATGAGCAGCTGAGTAGGGTGTCAGTATGTTCCACTTGAACTCATTTCCTCTTCCTCAAGTGGGAAGGTCAGCTTGGTGTCAGACTTGATACACACCACTATCTTTCACTAAGAGGCTCCTGATTTTCTGACTTCCCATCCAGCTGGACACATGATTATTTGATTTGGAACTTCTAAGTGATCCTGAGGAGAGCAGAAACATCCCAAGGAACCAGGATCCAATGGACGAGAAGGCAGGAGGATTGGGTCATGAGGACAGCACTGGGTTCTGAGGCCTGGAGAACTGTCTCTTCCTGGAAATTCAGTCCCTGCTCAGGAAGAGGAGGGGCTTTTCCCAGCTAATGGCCATGGCCCCTTGGCTAGTTCTAGGTTCTATTCCCCATCACTGTTCCCCTAATCCCAACCCTGTGGTTCTCTCTGTCCCTTTTATTATATTTTGCCACCACTTCCTCACAGAACCACAGAATAGAATTATAAAACAAAAATTTGTCATGCTTGGGATTAGATCTAATGTTACAAAATTACTTCGTGGGGTGCCTAGGTGGCTCAGTTGGTTAAGCGTCTGCCTTCGGCTCAGCTCATGATCCTGGGGTCCTGGAATCAAGTCCGTGTCGGGCTCCCCGCTCAGCAGGGAGTCTGCTTCTCCCTCTCCCTCTGCCACTCCCCCTGCTTGTGCTCTGCCTCGCTCTGTCAAATAAATAAAAATAAAATCTTATTAAAAAATACTTCTCGGGCGCCTGGGTGGCTCAGTTGGTTAAGCGACTGCCTTCGGCTCAGGTCATGATCCTGGAGTCCCGGGATCGAGTCCCACATCGGGCTCCCTGCTCAGCAGGGGGTCTGCTTCTCCCTCTGCCCTCTTCCCTTTTGTGCTGTCTCTCATTCTCTCTCTCTCAAATAAATAAATAAAATCTTTAAAAAAAAATTTTAAAAAAATTCTTCTCATTTGCTTTAAAGGTTTTTTTACAGTAAAGTTTATGAACTCACTGTAAAATGATCAAATGCAAATACAGAAATATATGTTTAATATAAACAACGTATATGATTTATATATAAAATGTAAAAAAACGACAGGCTCCCTTAATCTCACTCTTCGTATAGGCTCCCACTATTAAATGTTTGGAGTCTAATCCACAGACTTAATATTAGGGGTGTTTTTTTTGTTTTGCTAGTTTTGTTTTGTTTTAAGTAGACTCTATGTCCAACGTGGGCTCAAACTCATAATCCCAAGATCAAGAGTCCCATGCTATACCTACTGAGCCAGCCAGGTGCCCAGTTGGTTGTTTTGTTTTTGTTTTTAAATAAAAATTGAATCAGGGGCACCTGGGTGGTGCAGTCGGTCAAGTGTCTGACTCTTGGTTTCAGCTCAGGTCGTGATCTCAGGGTCGTGATATCAAGTCCTATGTTGGGCTCCACTCTCAGTGCTGAGTCTGCTTAAGACTCTACCTCTCCCTGGCCCCTCCCCACCATGTGCGCACTCTCTCTCTAAATCAATCTTTTTTTAAAAATTGAATCAAAGTGTTGAATCGTGCTCTTCTGCAACTTCTTTTTTATGTAACAGTATATCTCATTTTTTCTCTTTAAAACAGCTGAAATCCTCAGGAAGACTATACAGTCTTCATGTATCTCTGACATCTTTATATGTCAATACATACAAGACATGCTTTTTAATGGCTGCAAAGCACTGTTAGAGCCTTTGGAAAGCTTTTCAAGGCTATTCTATTTGAGGCCGGCAGAACCCCTGGGAAGTAGTGAGGCTTGATGTTACTATCCCCATTTCACAGATAAATAATACATGGAACTGGGGCTAGAATCCAGCTCCTCTGTTCAGGTTCAAATTCAGAGTTCTTTCCACTATCCTGTGCTGTCTCTTTATAAGCTTGGGCTTCAGGTGAGGGATTGAATTTTGTGACTCAGGTTCATACTGGTCAGCATTTATTAATCTCTTAATATTTAAGGAACTTACTACTTCTTGTAAGAAGTAGAAGATGAATAAAAAAGGATAAATTCTCTGCCCTTAAGAAGTTTAGAATCAAGTAGATGTAATACATAGGAAAAAGTCCTAGAACACTCGCTACACAACATGTAAATAAATAAGCACTTATTGGGCGCCTGGGTGGCTCAGTCGGTTAAGCGACTGCCTTCGGCTCAGGTCATGATCCTGGAGTCCCGGGATCGAGTCCCGCATCGGGCTCCCTGCTCGGCGGGGAGCCTGCTTCTCCCTCTGACCCTCCCCCCTCTCATGAGCTCTCTCTCTCTCATTCTGTCTCAAATAAATAAATAAAATCTTTAAATAAATAAATAAATAAGCACTTATTGCTAAGGTGTAAGCAAGAGGAAATGAGTAGTGTGAAAACTGATGTATTCATTGATCATTTAAGAAGACCTCTGCTGGGTCCCTTATGCTACAAGAGATATGTATGTAATGTCTATAACATACATTTTGCGCCGATATTAGTATTATCATTCCAACACCGAGATTCTTTGGTAATGTTCTTGTTCTTGTCTTTGTTTTTTTAAAATAGTCTTCTCTGCTAGATTCTGTGCTCCTAAAAGAGGTTGATGATAATGAAGAAAGACGATGATTGGGGCTCCTGGCTAGCTCAGCCAGAAGAGCATGCCACTCTTGATATTGGTGTCCTGAGCTCTAGACCACGTTGGGTGTAGAGATTACTTAAATAAATAAAATTTTAAAGAAAGAAAGACGGTGATAGATAAGGATGAGTTATCCAATAGAATTCATCAGGAAAAAGTGAACTGGAAGACCAGAGTTTTGAACTGAATTCTTTGGCAGAGGAAGGAAAGAGAAACAGAGCCAACCGAATTTGCACGTTTGGGGAAGTAGTTAGTACTTACAAACGTAAGCCATTAAAGACTGTGAAATATCCCAGTGAATGAGTTTTCCCGGTTCTTCCCTTAACCCTCCCCTCTACCCTCCATCCTCCATCAAGGAGCGCTAGATCTTCTGTCTTCCTCATACAATCCAGTTGATGGAGTTGATTTAAAGAGCAAGGCTGGAAGGCAGAGAGAGAGCTGGAAGTCGCCATGGTACTCCTGTCAGTGCCCTCAGAAAATTTTATTTTTAAAGAATTCCAGGAAAGGCTACGCCCTATTTTCCCAGTAACCCAAACCGCGTGAATTTCCAAGTAAGTTCTTTTTGTTGTCTAGCCTACTTCTCTCCTCTTGAAATTTAAACTTTCTTAGCTCTGAAGATAAAGAAGAGAAGAGGGCAGAGTTCTGGCCCTCCCGATAGCTACTAAGCGACGGAGAGGTGAGGATCTCTGCCTTGACCAGAAAAAGTGGGGAAACCCGCGCCCCCAAGAGGCCTTAACGCCCACAGCAGCACGACACCACCCCCGGCGTCACGTGACGGTGCAGCGCAGCGGATAAACTACAACCCCCACAGCGCCGCGCGGCACGCCGGCGTTACAAAGCTCTCTCTGATTGGTCACTGGGGATATTTGAAAGGGGGGGCTGGCGCGGAAAACGAAGGTTGCGTCTTGGATTCTTGCGGAGTGCTCTTTCGGGCTAGTAAGTCCTGGACTTGGGTAGGAGGTGACGTCTGGGGCAATAAGGCCTGGAGGGACTCGTGAGCGTGTGTATGTGCCAAGGTAAGGTGGGGTCCCCGGCGCTGACTTGAGGAAGAGGCGGGGGCGACTCTGCGAGGAAAGGTTGGGAGACCTCAGGACGTCTTGGTGGGCGCGGAACTCGGTGGAGGCCTCCGGTGTGGGGCGTTGGGGTGGTGGGATGGGTAGTGAGACCGGGATTAACCCGGAGGAAGGAAAAGCGGAAGCGTCGGTTTATAACGGGAGCCCACTGTCCTGGCATGGTGTTTTTTACCCCGATAGGATTTCTTTTCTTTTCTTTTCTTTTCTTTTCTTTCTTTCTTTCTTTCTTTTTTTTTTTTTAAGTAACCTCTACACCCATGGTGGGACTCGAAGTCACGACCCCCGAGATAAAGAATCATATGTTCCACCAACTGAGAAGCCAGGCGCCCCTCCCGATAGGATTTCTGATGGAATTCTTTGGCCCCCTTCTTCCGCAGCCTTCCGGCCCTTCTCCTGTCCTCCATTTCGCTCCATTTCGATTTTTCTTCACCTTCTCTAATCCTCCTTTTCTCTAGCCCTCCAACGCCATGAGGAACTTCAAAGGAATCAACTTTGGGACCTTACTAAGCAACCCGAAAGAGGCTGAAGAATTGCTGCCCGACTTGAAGGTAGGGGTGCTGTCTAGTTCTGGATACACCTGACTTCTCAAGATGAGCTCTTTTGTTTTTGTCTTATTTAAGAGACAGTTTAATTGGAGATCCTCTCCTGAGCAACCCTATTTCTAGTTCTCTTTCCCTGCCTTGGCTATCCCAATCACATCTTCCTCTCCTCTTAGGAGTTCCTGTCCAAGCTTCCAGCTGGTTCACCCAGCTGCCGATCTGATGCTGAGAGGAGACAAGCTTGTGATGCCATCTTGAGGGCTTGCAACCAGCAGCTGATGGCCAAGCTGGCTTGCCCTAGGCACCTGGGGAACCTGCTGGAACTGGCAGAGCTGGCTTGCAATGGCTACTTGGTATTCACCCCCCAGCGCTCACCCCTTTACCTGGAACGAATTCTCTTCATCTTTCTGCGGAACATTGCCACACAAGGAATCCCAGAGGCCACACTCCGGTTCGCTCAGCCCCTCCATGCCTGTTTGATGCAGTGCTCCCGCCAAGCTGCTCCCCAGGACTATGAGGCTGTGGCTCGCGGCAGCTTTTCTCTGCTTTGGAAGGTGGCAGAAGCCCTGGAGGAGCGGCGAGCTGCACTCTCGGCTCGGCTGAAGGCCTTGAGCTTTCTAGTGCTCTTGGAGGATGAAAGTACCCCTTGTGAGGTTCCGCACTTTGCTTCTCCAACAGCCTGTCGAGTGGTAGGTGCCCATCAGCTATTTGATGCCACCGGGCACAGTCTGAATGAAGCAGATGCTGATTTCCTAGATGACCTGCTCTCCAGGCATGTGATCAAAGCCTTGGTGGGCGAGGGAGGGGGTTCTCCTGGTCCTCTTTCTCCCCAGAGGGCCCTCTGTCTCTTGGAACTCACCCTGGAACACTGCCGTCGCCTCTGCTGGAGCTGCCACCATGCCAAGGCCACCAGGGTAGTGGAGAAGGCCCATGATTACCTAAGGAACACCGATCTGGCCCCCAGCCTCCAGTTATGCCGGCTTGGAGTTGAACTGCTACAGATTGGGGAGGGAGGACCTCAAGCACTGGCCAAGCTTCTGATTAAGGCATCAGCTCTCCTGAACACCAGTGTGGAGGCACCATCACCCCCGCTGCGGGCGTTGTGTGACTGCTGCCAGTTCTTCCTCTCAGGCCTGGAGCGAGGCATCAAGAGGCGCTATGGACCTGATGCTGTTCTGGGCCTCTTCGCTTTTCTTGGCGGGTACTTCTCTCTCCTCCGGCAGCTGCAGGATGGTGTGAGTTAAAGACCTAGAGGTAGGGTGGGAACGTGGTTCTGCAGACTGTCGGGCTAAGGTCTTTGGCAAGATCTGAAAGCCCTGGCTCCCTCCGTGGTAAGCCACTCTCTGGATTATGCCTAGCCCACCCGCCAGCAACCTAGTCTACGCTGGGAGGGCAATGGCCCCTTCTCATGTCCTCCTTCCTACTCCCTGGGCTGAGTCCGCTCTCCAGGACGCTGGGCCAGGCTTCAGCTTGGAGCTCCCACTTCATCTCGGCCCCTCAAACCAACCCCTTCCTTCCTCAGGTCTGTGGGGATTCCTCCAAGCAGCAGCAGTCTTTAGTTCAGATGCACTTTCAGGGACTTCATCTCTACACTGTGGTGGTTTATGACTTTGCACAAGGCTGTCAGGTACAGTCTGGGAATCAAAACACCTGGACAAGTCCTGGGTCTGGGGTTGCTCCACTGCCCTGGTAGAGCGTTGGGATGGCCTTGGCTTTGGGCTCGGGATGGGGTAGATGTCACCTTGGACCTAGTATGTCTCCTCTCACCCTCAAGCCCTTGTTGTCCCTTTAGGTAGCTGATGTGGCTGACCTGGCCCAGCTAATGGAAAGTTGCAGATCTACTGTGGTCTGGATGCTGGAGGCCTTACAGAGCCTGTCAGGCCAAGAGCTGACTGACTATCTGGGCATGACTGGTTAGTACCTTGGGGCCCAGAGGTGGGGGGATGGTCATCACTCACTAGGCAGACAAATAGCACTTGCTGGATGGTTCTGACTACTCTGGGGACTCCTTATGGCTTAAGGAAGAGTGAAAAAAAATGTAGAGTAGAGAAGTAATGAGGCTAACTTATAATAGCGGATGTAAGTTTTTCCCCATTGACTTTGAAATATGATTTGGTGTTTCTTTCATGAAAATGTTTATACCTGATATGCAACTTTATGACCTTTCTATATGTTTACATTTTAAAGAACATTTGTAACTTAATTTTTTTTAAGAACCACATAAAAATGCTTTAAAAATCAAATTGCACAAAAGGGCATGTAGTTGGAAGTGACTCTCTCACTCCTAATCCTGGTTACCAAGTTCCCCTCTGCAGAGGCAACTAATATCAATTTTTTAGGTATCGTTCTAGGGCTATACCATGTATATATAAACCAACTTGCATATGTACTTCTCCCCACCCTTTTAATTGAAATGTATAGACAGAAAAGTACTAAGATCATAAGTGTATGGTTTGCTGGATTTTTTACAAAGTGAACATACTTTGTAACCAACATCTAGGTCAAGTAAGAGCATGACTTAGACCCCGGGAAATCCATCCTTCTGTCCCCCCTTTTTGTGACCAGCCTCCCCAACAGCATAGATTAGTTTTGTCTATTTTTGTTTTTGTTTTTTTTTTAAAGATTTTATTTATTTGACAGAGAGAGACAGCGAGAGAGGGAACACAAGCAGGGGGAGTGGGAGAGGGAGAAGCAGGCTTCCCGCCGAGCAGGGAGCCAGATGCGGGGCTCCATCCCAGGACTCCAGGATCATGACTCGAGCTGAAGGCAGATGCTCAACTGACTGAGCCACCCAGTTGCCCCTATTTTTGTATTTTATAATAAGTTTTCCCCTCATTTTACAAAAAGCATGGCCCATTAGTTTAAGTTACACAAACCCAATCAGTTCAGTCATTGGGAGGTTTTGGAGAACTTTTCATATTCATGTAGTCGGTGGTTGAACCTACCCATTGAGATGAAAATATGATCAGGAGTCACAAAAATTACCAGCATGCAAATTCTTCCCAGAATATTGAAGAATGAATTTTTCCCCAACCATCTACATTGATAGCCAAATGCTGTATGAACTCGAATTTAGGAAAATGTTATTCATTCAACAAATACCTGTTGAGTACCTACCATGTGCTAAGCATTGTCCTGAGTACTTGGGTGTATCAGTAAACAAAACAAAGATTCCTGTCCTCACGGAGCCACATTCCAGTTGGGGGAGAATGATAATAAGCAATAGGATAATTATCAATATGTTAGAAAATGATAAGAAATATGGGGGGGGAAGGAATACTAGAGCAGGATAAGAAAGGGAATTAGGAGTTCAGTGTGGGTGAGGGACAAGTTACCATTTAAAATAGGTTGGTCGGGCGCCTGGGTGGCTCAGATGGTTAAACGTCTGCTTTCGGCTCAGGTCATGATCCCGGGGTCCTGGGATCGAGTCCCGCATTGGGCTCCCTGCTCGGCGGGGAGCCTGCTTCTCTCTGCCTCTGCGTCTCTCTCTCTCTCTCCCTGTCTCTCATGAATAAGTAAATAAAATATTTTAAAAATAAATAAATAAATAAAATAGGGTGGTCTCGGGGCACCTGGGTGGCACAGTGGGTTAAGCATCCAACTCTTGGTTTTGGCTCAGGTCCTGATCTCAGGGTCATGAGACTGAGCCCCACATTGGGCTTCACGCTCAGTGAGGTCTGCTTGAGATTCTCTCTCCTCCCGCTGCCCCTCCTGCTCATGCTCTCTCTGTCTCTCAAATAAATAAATAAATATTTTTAAAAAAATAAAATGGGGTGGTCAGGATAGGCCTCATTGAGAGAGTGACATGAGCAAAACTTGGAGGATGTGATGAAGTTGGCCATGTAGACACCCGGAAAAGGACATCCCTGGCAGAAGAAATAGCCAGTGCCAAAGCCCTAAGGCAGGAATTGGTCTGGTGTGTGCAAGGAATAGGAAGGAGGCTACTAGGGTGGCTTCCATGGAATGAGGGAAAGAGAAGGAGGTATGGGACGGGCCAGAGTGTCTCCCCAAAATTGCTGCCCTTTGGAGCAAGATGAAGACGAAAATTGGTATGTGAGGTGAGATGGGCCCTGTGTGGGGATGAGGACTCGGCTCTTATAAAACAAGCGCCAAGGGGCTGGCTGGTGTGGGTTTGCCTTACCGGAGTGGACCTCATGGGCCGCCTTGGAGCAAGAAGGGGAGAGCCGCCCCTCTCTTATCCCCTAGCAAGAGGCATTGCTGTCTGATCTAGAAGCTCCTGAGCCGACCACAGGTTGAGCTCCTCTCTACCACCTCTCCCAACGGGAGAGGCAGTGGGAACTCTTCTGCTGGCAACCATTCTCTCTCTCACCTGCAGCCTCTTACACCAGTAATTTGGCCTACAGCTTCTATAGTCACAAGCTCTACGCCGAGGCCTGTGCCCTCTCTGCGCCCCTCTGTCAGCACCTGGGCTTGGCGAAGCCGGGCACCTATCCTAAGGTGCCTCCTGAGAAGGTACAAGGGCAGGAAGGGAGGTTGTGTTGGTGGCCTGAGCAGCATGAAAGAGGCTGGCCAGGGCCCTGCCTTGGAGTAGGGACCAGGACTTGAGGCAGCGTTTCCCACACCTCACTTGTACTGTTACTCATTTCTTTTTATTGTCTCACTTTTTATATTTAGCCATGTCCCAAGCTGGTGGTTCTCAAGCTGGTCGCACATTAGAATCACCTGAAAATCTCTGGTGCTAGACCCCAGGTGGCTGGATATTTTCCGAGTTCCGCCTAGGAGGTCCTTTCAGTAGCCAGAGTGAGAGCCACTACCAGGATACCCATGAAAGGATGGGTTGGCTGGGATTGGCGGCCGCGACAGGTTGTAGAGGGCCTGGGATTTCATCCTGAGTGAGCTTGATGAGCCTCTCGAGGATTTAAGGGAAAGCATGATACCAGATTGGCATTTGGGGTTTCTCTGGCATCACTGTGGTGAATGAACAGAGCGCAGGGACAACGCTGGGCGCCGGCACTGCTCTAGCAGCCTAGACAGGAAAGGTGGGTGTCTGAAGCAGCTTACCGAGGGCTGGGGAGACGTGGACGGGTACACCAAAGCCAGGATTAATCTGGCAAGTGACTGGCTGTGAGGGAGGGAGAAAAGTCAACGATGGCCTGGCATTTCTGACTGAGGAGAAGGCGCTGACTTGCTGGGAGAGGGGTTACAGGAGAAGGAGCAGGTCTTCAGGGCTGTGGACATAAATATGTGGATGGGGTGGATTGAAGCTTCCGGCTGGGAGCCCCGGGGTATTTAGTGCTTAGGCGTCTTCTGCCTCCGGGGCAGGGGTTGGGGCAGGAAGCCCACCCTGTGGTGTGTGTACCTGTGCGGGCATGTACTCACCCATTGTTACAGACTCATTGGTTCCTCTCTGCAGTTTGGTCTGTTCGCTTTCTCTGGTCAGTTGCACAGGTTCTTCCGGCTACATGGAGAGAGTTTGAAGAAACTGGGTAAACAGGCCCAGGGCTGCAAGATGGTGAGTTTGTGGCTGGCAGCCCTGCGGCCCTGCAGCCCCCAACACATGGCTGAGCCAGTCACCTTCTGGGTTCGGGTCAAGATGGATGCAGCCAAAGCAGGAGACAAGGAGCTACAGCTGAGGTGAGTTGGTGGGGGGAGAGAGAACCATGTTTGCTCCCTGGCTAGAGCTGGCTTTGGTACTCGTGGTCTCGGTCATCCTTCTAGCTGAAAAAGGCACTGATTCCTGCCTTCACTGTTACTCGTCAGGCGCCTACTGTAGGCCAGCCGCTGTGCTAGGTACTAGGGGAGCAGTGGCGATGGGCAGTGCTCTTGCTTTCACAAGGCTGGGCCTCCTTGGCATGGGGCGGAGGCTCCATGCTTCATGGGCTCCCTGACCTGGTGCTGGGCCTGCCTTCTCTCAGGACTCTGCGAAACAGCCTGAGCGGCTGGGACCCAGAGACCCTGGTCTTCCTGCTGAGGGAGGAGCTGCAGGCCTATAAGGCCGTGCGAGCGGACACGGGGCAGGAGCGGTTCAACGTCATCTGTGACCTGTTGGAACTGAGCCCTGAGGAGACACCGGCTGGGGCCTGGGTTCGAGCCACCCACCTGGTGGAACTGGCTCAGGTGCTCTGCTACCACGACTTTGCCCAGCAGACCAACTGGTGAGGAGGCTAACTGAGGATGCCACTCTTGCTTCTTGCCCTGGGTGCTCTGACCCTCTTCAGAGGCTGTTTCCCTTTCCATGTCCCTGAGCATCCCCTGCAGCTTGTGGCCGCAGGAGGTCATTCAGAGGGTGGGGCCGGCTGTCCTGCAGAAGGCCCTTCCCAGGATGCTGTGGCAGGTACCCGCATTGGGCCCAGCTTCAGTGCCCCCTTTCCCTCCAGCTCGGCCCTGGATGCTGTCCAGGAAGCCCTGCAGCTTCTGGAGTCTGTGAGGCCCGCACCCCAGGCCGAGGATCAGCTTCTGGATGATAAAGCACAGGCCCTGCTGTGGCTCTACATCTGTACTCTGGAGGCCAAGATGCAGGAAGTAAGTGTGGCTGCTGTACCGCACAACTCGGGGCGGGGATTATTTTCCCCAGGCCCACAGTGAGCTGACGCCTGCCCCCTTTTTTATCCTGATCTCCCCATCCAGGGTATCGAGCGGGATCGGAGAGCCCAGGCCCCTAATAACCTGGAGGAATTTGAAGTCAATGACCTGAACTATGAAGATAAACTGCAGGAAGATCGCTTCCTATACAGTAACATCGCCTTCAACCTCGCAGCAGATGCTGGTGAGGGCTGTGAATGTAGTGTGGTGGATAGGGTCTCCTTTGTGGCTTCCTCGGAGCTGAATGGGGACCCTGGGTATGGGAAAGGTGGGCCTGTAGGGTGGGAGGTGGGCACAGAAGGGAGAGGGTGTTCTGGAGAAGGCTGCGTTCTCCCCAGATAACCCACGCTCCGAGAGAATGGCTGGTCCCTTTCTTCTGACTTCTAGCTCAGTCCAAATGCCTGGACCAAGCCCTGGCCCTTTGGAAGGAGGTGCTTACAAAGACGCAGGCGCCCGCCGTCCGGAGTCTCCAGCAGACAGTGGCTTCGCTGCAGACCCTAGCAGCCCTTTATCAGCTGGCGGCCAAGGTAACAGGGCAGGGTGCTAACACAGCCCAGAAGCCCAGCTCCTTCTCCTTCTTTGACCTGCGAATTTGCTGAGAGGCCATGTAACCCGGTGTGGGCTCTACCACCAGCGTCCCTAAGTCGAAATCCAAGCTCCATCCTTTATTAGTAACTCGCCTTGGCAAGTGACTTAACTTCCTAAGCCCAGTTTCCTTATCTCTACAATGAGGACAATAATAGTACTGTGTCATCGTGTCGTCAGCGCTTAGTGAGAGAACATGTCTGGGCTGGGCCTAAGCATAATATTCAAGTGTCAGCAATAACTATTATTAATTCTTGGATAGTTTGAGACCTGTATACTCAGAAACATACAGAGATACCTAAAGGCCCGATTTTACCTTTTACACGCAATGTCGGGCCGTCTCACAGACTCCCTGAAGCTCCTCCCTGGCCACCACGTTAGGAACCTCCGAAAAAGAACATGGCACATCCACGACCTTTGTTACTGCAGCCAATTGGCCATATTTCTAGCATGAGGACTGGGGGAAGCTGCCTCAGCCCTGGACCCGAGTCTTGGCTCTACCACATACCTGTAATGTAAACTTAGACAAGCAGCTGAGCCCGTGTCAGTCATAGTATTTTCGGCTATGGTCGTCTATAAAATTCAGGTTAGAGTCACTATGAAGATTAAATGAGTTGATGCACATGAACCTCTTTTTTTTTTGGACAGTTCGGGTTTTTTTTGAAGATATTTGACAGAGAGAGAGAGCATAAGTAGGCAGAGCGGCAGGCAGAGGGAGAAGCAGACTCCCCGCTGAGCGGGGAGCCCGATGCAGGATTCGATCCCAGGACCCTGGGATCATGACTTGAGCTGAAGGCAGATGCTTAACTGACTGAGCCACTCAGGCGCCCCGAAAATTCGATATTTTTGTTATGACTTTACTTTTGAAGCTTCATTTTTTTTTTCAAGTTTATTTATTTTTTTGTAATCGCTATACCCAATGTGGGGCTCAAACTCAGGACCCCAAGATCAAGAGTCCCATGTTATTTCGACTGAGCCAGCTAGACACTCCTTCAAGTTTTTTATTTTTTTAAATTTTTAAAATTTAAACTCAATTAACGTATAGTGTATTATTAGTTTCAGAGGTAGAGTTTGGTGATTCATCAGTTGCATATAACACCCAGTGCTCGTTACATCGTGTCCATCACCCAGTTACCCCATCCCCCCATGCCCCACCCCTCCAGCCACCCTCAGTTTGTTTCCCTATAGTAAGAGTCTCTTACGATTTGTCTCCCTCTCTGATTTCGTCTTATCAAACTTTTTTTTTAATTGAAGTATGATCGACATACAATACTATATTAGTTTCAGGTGCACAGCACAGCGATTTGGCAATTCCACACATTACCCGGTGCTCACCACGATGAGTGCTCACCGTACAACATTATCACATTATTGACTCTATTCCCTATGCCATACTTTTCATCCCCATGACTTACTTATTTTATAACTGGAAGTTTGTACCTCTTGATCCCCTTCACCTATCTTGCCCCCTGCCCATCCATGTAAACCTCTCAGCACAGTGCCTGGCCCATAGTAAGCTCCCAGTAAATCCCGGCTGTTGATGCTGACTGGCACCTAAGCTTTCAAACAGGAGGGTCGATGGTGGTAGTCTCCCTCACTGCTCCCCTCTCAGGCTCCTTGAGGGTGGCTGACAGTTGCTCTGTCTGTAGCCACACTCCATCCAGGCTCTGAGGTCAGACCGAGGTCTCCAAGGGCTGGGGAGCCGAGAGTAGAAGTGGAGGTTCGAGCAGGAGCTGGGTAAATTTCCCGCTCTTGGCTGACCAGCCCCTGCAGGCTCTGGAGGTCCTCCTGCTTGTACGGATCGTCTCCCAGAGATTGGAGGACCACGCGAAGGCAGCTGGCTCCTCCTGCCAAGCCGCCCAGCTGCTCCTGACACTCGGCTGTCCCAGCTATGCCCAGGTGAGTGCCCAGCCAGCCAAGCCTGGAGCTACAGGGGGGACCCGGCCTTAGCAATGCATCTTTTCTCTAAGTAGATAAGATACCGAAGGGGCATCTTCCCTGCCTCCGATCGCCACATCCTGCTGGAGGATCGTAAAGTGTGGAGTGGTTGGGAGGCAGCTGTGGGAAGAGGAAGCGTCTTTCCTTCTCACCGCAAAACCATTGTTCGCTAAGTCTTACAGATCCTGCCCCAGGAATAGGCCACTAATCCTGTATTTCCCCACCATTTGCCCCGATCGCTGTTTCTCCACTCGCTTAGGACTGCGCTGACACCGCCTAGCTGGTGTCCCTGCCCGTGGCTTCTCCCTTCTGCACTTTGTCTTCTAACTACTGCTAACATGATCTTTTTAGATGTGGTCTTGTCTTTTTTCCTGCTGACAGGATTTCATTGGTTGCTCCATTACCTGAAGGATGCTGTCTAGATGCTTTGCTTGGTATCGCAAACCTTCTATATTCTGGCTCACTGGTCCTTGCCACTACCCCCCCCCCCCCCCCCCCCCCCCCGGAACTTATGTCCATCCACACGAGTTGCTTTACAGCCTTGTACATGCCGCCTCTCTTTGGTTGTGTTAGCCCCTCCACCCTAAATGCACCTCCCCCACCCCCCTTTTTTTTATTCAGCCGACTTCTACTTTCTTTTCAATTGCTCTTTCATGAAGTTTTTTATACGTCCTCTTCTTCAAGGGCAGAATCCCCTACTTTCCCTGGGTCCCCATACCACTAATGGTATTGTGTCTTGATTACAAAGGCATGCCTGCATCCCTACTGCACTGCAAGCTATTGGATGGAAAGTCCTACTTACTTCCTTTTTTTTTTTTTTTTTAATTTTTATTTATTTATTCATGAGAGACAGAGAGAGAGAGAGGCAGAGGGAGAAGCAGGCTCCCAAGGAGCAGAGAGCCCGATGCGGGACTCGATCCCAGGACCCTGGGATCATGACCTGAGCCGAAGGCAGATGCTTAACCATCTGAGCCACCCAGGCACCCTTACTTCCTTTTTTTAAAATATTTTTTCTAGGGGTGCCTGGGTGGCTCAGTCGTTAGGCGTCTGCCTTCGGCTCAGGTCATGATCCCAGGGTCCTGGGATCGAGCCCCACATCGGGCTCCCTGCTCGGCGGGAAGCCTGCTTCTCCCTCTCCCACTCCCCCTGCTTGTGTTCCCTCTCTCGCTGTGCCTCTCTCTGTCAAATAAATAAATAAAATCTTTAAAAATTTTTTTTTTCTAATTTTTAATTTTTTTAGTGGCGGGCAGGGCAGAGGGAGAGAGAGAGAATCTTAAGCAGGCTCCACACCCAGTGAGGGACCCAAAGTGGGGCTTGATCTCAAGACCCTGAGATCATGATCTGAGCTGAAATCAAGAGTAGAATGTTTAATTGACTGAGTCACCCAGGTGCCCTGTTAGTATTTTATTTTTAATTTCTCGTGGGGCTCGAACTCACAACCCCTAGATCAAGAGTCGTACGCTCCACCAACTGAGCCAGCCAAGCACCCCAAATCCTGCTTATTTCTTATTCAACTATGTCTTTCTAGCATAGTGGTCAACCAAAAGATACTAACTGAACATTTTAGTGAGTGAATGAATAACTCTTTTTTTTTTTTTTAGATTTTATTTATTTATTTGAGAGAGAGAGAATGAGAGAGAGCATGAGAGGGAGGAGGGTCAGAGGGAGAAGCAGACTCCCTGCTGAGCAGGGAGCCCGATGCGGGACTCAATCCCGGGACTCCAGGATTATGACCTGAGCCGAAGGCAGTCGCTTAACCAACTGAGCCACCCAGGCGCCCGAATGAATAACTCTTATGTAGATTATAATATTTGAAATAATTTCATATTCAGTTGCATGTGTTCTGCATCTCACTTGCAAGTGCTTTAATCCACTTTAATTTGAAAAGTCTGGCTGCCTCTCCTTATCAGCATGCTCACGCATCCCATGATTGTTTCCTTAGATACACCTCGAAGAGGCAGACTCGAGCCTGAAACTTCTGGATCACACTACAGACACGTACCTGCTCCTTTCACTGACCTGTGACCTACTTCGAAGTCAACTCTACTGTGTTCACCAGAAGGTATTTCTCACGTTCTTAATCCCCAGAGTTCCCAGGTATTGGAAGGATTTTAGGATTTTCAGGGTATTTGTGTGGCTTCTGAGATTTCCCTGAAATTAGGAAGAATATTCCTGACCTTGAGAAGCAGTGCTGTTTCCTCGCCTTGCCCTCTCCGATGAAATGTCACCAGCACTCCTCTAGGAGAGGCACAGTCCTTCCCATTCTTTCTCAGTCTCCTCAGTCACACTGTCTAGTCCTGTGATTAGAAACTGGGATGACAATGATCTTGGGAAGGCACTGGAGCCCTAGAGTAGAAATCAAATGGGATGCAGAAGACCTGAGTTTTCTCACAAACCAACTGTGTGAACTTAGCTGAGTCATATGTCCTGTCAGGCTACAGTTTTCCCCACAGCTCTTATCATTCCCCAAAGCCGGGGCTGGGCCAGAGGATCTCCAGGGGCATTTTAAGTTCCGAATCGCTGATCTGACTTCACTCACTACTCTCCTCCGGCCCTCCCTGTCTCCCAGGTGACGGAGGGCGCCTCTCTGTTGCTGTCTGTGCTTCGGGACCCTGCCCTCCAGAAGTCATCCAAGGCCTGGTATTTGCTGCGTGTCCAGGCCCTGCAGCTGGTAGCATTCTACCTTAGCCTCTCATCGGACAGCCTCTCAGCCTCCCTGCGGGAGCAGCTCTGTGCCCAAGGTGAAAAAATAGGGGGGTTGATGGCCCTTCGTGGTCAGATTGTGTGGTTTGTCCGCTCTCGGCTCTTCTCAAGCCCTTGTCCCCTCTGCTGTCCCAACTGTGTGGATTAGCCTACCTGGAGGCTGCCCAGAGTAGGCCTGGGGTAGCATATGAGTTTCTGTTTGCCTGTTCCCTAACTGACCACTTAGTATCTGGCTAGAATGCTCTTCTGACAAGGATTCTCAGGCCCCGTGTGGTCTGAGGGAAAGAGTTCTGTGGTTGAGTCCCTCTGCCTTAGGCACAGCAGAAGAGCACAGCATGCTTGGCCTTTGCTCCCTTAGTAGGTGAAGGTGGTGGCAGTGGCGGCTGCATCATCTCCCTTCTTGTCCCGCCCACCCCCCCTCCCCCCCCGCCACACACAGGCTGGCAGACGCCTGAGATCGCCCTCATCGACTCCCATAAGCTCCTCCGAAGCATTATCCTCCTGCTCATGGGCAGTGATGTGCTCTCGATTCAGAAGGCAGCTGTGGAGACACCATTTCTGGATTCTGGTGAGTCTGAGGAAGAGAGCAAGGCCCTGTGGGCGGGAACAGGCTCCATGGTGGGGCCACCAGTTTTGCCTCCAGAGGATCCAGGCGGTGACTGAGGAATGACGGTCCTGTCTCTCTCCTTTGCTACAGGTGAAAATCTGGTACAAAAGTGGCAGGTTCTGACCCAGGTGCTGAGCTGCTCGGAGAAGCTGGTCTCCCGCCTGGGCTGTCTGGGCAGTGTGAGCGAAGCCAAGGCCTTTTGCTTGGAGGCCCTGAAACTCACGACGAAGCTGCAGATGCCACGCCAGTGAGTGCCGGGCGGGAGGAGGCCGAGTCCAGAACCCGGGTGCCCACATGCTGGACCGCGGGTTCCCAGACTCTTCCACAGCTTCCACAGGTTAACCTGTTCTGTTTGGACGGGTGGGGAGAGTACGTTCCGTGGCAAAGTAAGTGGGACATGCCAAGTTACCAAGGTTAGACATCCTTATTTCCTCTAGGACTTCTCACGTCCTTCAATAATGCTCATACGCATTGTAACTCTCCAAAAGGGAGACCCAGTGTACCGTGTTTCCCTAAATCCCTTTGCCCACAGAATCCTTTTTTTTTTTTTGAGGAAATGTCATTTGGGAAATCTGTCCTCATATGCAAGGCTGACTTGGGGTGAGAAAGCAGTGTAGAGGGTTTTTCCCGGGGAGCCTGGAAGTCAGCTGGAGGCTGTGAAGGCCTTTCAGAGGCTAGGAGACTGCCCCCACTCTGCCTGTGAGAGGGGCCAAAAGACAGAGTCTGGGAAAACAAAGGCTTGCACACTGGCGGTCGTCTCCTCTCCCAACAAGGTGCGCCCTGTTCCTGGTGCTGAAGGCGGAACTGGAGCTGGTGCGCAGCGACATCGACCTCTGTCAGTCGGACCTGCAGCAGGTTCTGTTCTTGCTTGAGTCTTGCACAGGTGAGCAGCTGGGGGGCCCTCTGCACCCGCAGGCGGTGGCAGGAGGGGCCCACACACTGCAACACACCTGTGTATGTAAAAGTGTGGTGCCCTTCGAGATCAGTCTGACTTCCGGTCCCCCGGGCAAAGCTCCTTCTACTTCGGTCAGACCACTGGTCTCCCTCCTTCAGATGGTTAATCCGTGACTAACCCTACCTGGCTCTAGTTTTCAGCACTAATATATTTTGGCTATTTATATGTATTTATTTTCTAGTTTTTTAATTTTTTAATTTTTTACTTTTAAGTAGGCTCCACACCCAACATGGGGCTCAAACTACAACCCCAAGATCAAGAGTGGCATGCTCCTCTGACTGAGCCAGCCAGGCACCACTGCCTATTTGAATTTAATTTAAATCAAATTTAAAATTCATTTCCCCAGTCACTTGCCGCATTTCATGTGCTCGTAGCCACATGGGGCTGGTGGCGACTCTGTTGGACAGCACAAATGTTGTGTCCTCAGGAGGGCTTAAGTTAGTAATAAAATAGCTTATGATACATTTTTTTCTTGTAACCACTTTTATCTCTAGTATTTCATTGGAGCCACACAAAACCCTGGAAAGTCAGGTAGACCCATAGATTCTTTTTTTTCATTTGTAAAATGACGAAGTTGAGAAATTCAGCATTTGGGGCCAGGATCATGGGCCTAGTGGGGGGAAGGAGCCAGGATTGAGACGGGGGCCTCCCGGTGCCGGCCTGCTACCCTGAGCCACGCAGCCATCTCCGCTGCAGCTTTGGGGGCTTTGTGGGTTGTGTTAATCCACTGTGGAATGGGAAGAAAACATTAAGGATTTTATTGAAAAAATAACAAGCCATATTAACATTTCGTATGTCTGTACAGTAAATGGTACAAGTAGTAAGTCAATAACACCTATATGAGGGAATTGGGCCCTGGAGTAGCTCAGGAAGCACTTGGTAATTCTGGTTTCACTCTCGCCAGAGTTTGGTGGACTAGCCCAGGACCTGGACTCTGTGAAGAAGGTCCACCTGCAGAAGGGCAAGCAGCAGGCCCGGGTCCATCGTCCTCCGGAGCTTCCAGAAGAGGAGCCCTTCCTAAGAGGCCCTGCTCTGGAGCTGGTGGCCACTGTGGCCAAGGCACCTGGTCCTGTAGCACCTTCTACTAATTCTTCCCCTGTCCTGAAAATGAAGCCCCAGCCCAGCCCTGGCTTCCTGACGCACCTGCCCACGTGTGACTGCTCGCTCTGTGCCAGTCCTGTCCTCTCGGCAGTCTGTCTGCGCTGGGCATTGGTCACAGCGGGGGTGAGGCTGGCCACGGGCCATCAGGCCCAGGGTCTGGATCTGCTGCAGGTCGTGCTGAAGGGTTGCCCTGCAGCCACTGAGCGCCTCACCCAAGCTCTGCAAACTTCCCTGAATCACACAGCACCGCCCTCCCCTGCCCCAAGGCTCCT
Organism: Neomonachus schauinslandi; assembly: GCF_002201575.2. Taxonomy (NCBI): domain Eukaryota; kingdom Metazoa; phylum Chordata; class Mammalia; order Carnivora; family Phocidae; genus Neomonachus; species Neomonachus schauinslandi. Next base: position 60,469,893 of record NC_058407.1, on the reverse strand, counting down.
GGATGAGCTCTTAGCTCAGGCCTACACACAGCTGGCACTGGAGGGGCTGAGCCAGCCATCAGACAAGAGCCTGGGGAAGGTCCTGGAGTCAGGACTGAAGTTTGTGGCAGCGCGGGTTCCCAACCTGGAGCCCTGGCGAGCCAGCCTGCTCTTGACTCAGGCCCTCGCAAAGCTGGCAGGCCTCAGCTGCTGCACTGGCCAACTTTTTGCCAGCTCCTGGGGCTGGCAGCCACCACCCGTAAAACCATCCCCAGGCTCAGAGCCCTCTAAGCCTCGGAGCCAAAAACATTCTGGAAGAGGGCGTCATCGGGCGGCCTCTTCTACCCCGTCCCTCCATAATACCTCTCTGAAAGGTCTGGAAGGTGGACTGCCCTGTACACCTAAGCCCCCAGGCCAGGTCAGGCAAGCAGGCCCTCGCGTCCCTTTCACTGTGTTTGAGGAAGTCCTCTCTACAAAGAGCAAGCCTGAGGTTCCCAAGGCCCCGAGGGTACAACAGAGGGTCCAGACGCGCCTCAAGGTGAGGTGGGACTGTGGCTAGGTGGTGGTGGTGGTGGTGTCAGGTGGGGTGGTTCTGGAGAATTGTGCAGAGTAGGTGTCTCTGTGGAATAGTTTCCCAGGGCCTGCTGGGACCTTTAGCTCTACTGTTATCGGCAGGATCCCAACATCTTCCACAGAAAGACAGTTCTACCTTGGTTTCAGACAGAAGGTGCTTTCCTTAACTCTCTGGTTCCTTTCCCTTTTCATCCTTCCTCCTTAACTTTTGTTCCCTCCTTCTCTCCCTCCTTCCACACCCAGGAGTCCCTGCCCTTGGCTGAGTGTGGTGGGTGTCTGTATGGTGGAGAGGTTCATTCCTAATCTTCCCCAAGACCTCTGGGACTGTGCCTCCGCAGTGCCACCTGCTGGTGGATGTCTTGTCACTGAAGGCCCCCGGGCCCTTCTCCCTTTCCAACCATCCCAGGTGAACTTCAGTGATGACAGTGACTTGGAAGACCCTGTCTCAGTTGAGGCACGGCTTGCAGAGGAGCCCAAGAGACGGGGCACTGCCTCCCGGGGCCGGGGCCGGGCCAGGAAGGGCTCGGGCTTGAAGACTGCTTCGGTGGCAGCCCCAGATAGTGGCCCTGGGCGACCTGGGCTCAGTGGCAGGAGCCGGAGGGCCAAGAAGGTGACATCAGGACATTGTGAGGAGCTGGGCTCTGAGATCATGAGGACCATCCCCGAGGAGGAAATGACTGACAACCAGATGGAAATGAGCTTTGAGATCCTCAGGGGCTCTGATGGGGAAGACTCCACCTCCGGTATGATGCTAACGGTGGGAGGGAGAAGGTGCATACATTTTTGGGGGGTTGCCCCGGGACCAAAGCCCAAGAAATAATTGGTGCCAAAGACAGTACAGAAATAAAGCTTTTTTCCTGGCTCTGGGACTGGATCCTAAAAGAACAAAGGGAATGGCAGGAGGAAGGAACTACAGAAAGTCATGTTCTCTCCCCAGGTGGGAAGGCACCCGCTCTAGGACCTGATACCGCCATAGGAGAATGTGAGGTGTTGAGACGTGATTCCAGCAAAGAGGAGCTGCCCATCCCATGCCCAGACAAGGATCTCGGTCCTCGGCTCCGACTCCCCTCAGCCCCTGCAGCCATTGGTGAATATGCTGACCTCTGGGGTCTGGTCACTAGGAGAGAGCGAGGCTTTAGGTGTCTCTCTCTCTCTCTTTTTTTTTTTTTAATAAAGATTTTATTTATTTGAGAGAGGGAGCAAGAGAGAGCACAAGTAGACGGGAGGGGCAGAGGGAGAGGGAGAAGCAGACTCCCTGCTGAGCAGAGAGCCCGATGTGGGGCCCCATCCCAGGACCCTGAGATTATGACCTGAGCCAAAGGCAGATGCCCAACCTACTGAGCCGCCCAGGCGACCAGCCTCTAGGTCTCTTGATCCTGATGCTCTTCTAGCCTGTCCATGGTTCTGTCTTTGGATCCCCATCTAGATCTGGTCACCTTTGAAGCTGGGTTCAGGGAATTGACCAGCACTCTCTCCACTAACTGTGTGCAAGTCAGTCAGCCTCTCTGAGCTTCTATTTACTTATCTATAAAATGGGGTTTGGGAGTTGATGTAAGCTGCGTAGCATCCCGCTTGGCACACTGCTCTTCGTAAATGATAGCTTTTATTTTTTAAGTGGGAGAGGAGGTAGGGCCTTGGAAACCTGGAACTTTCATGCAAAATTCTACCAGCTAGGAGGTACGGGACTCATCTATAGCAAGTATCTTCACCTTCTTCTAGGTCTGTCTACCTTGAATTCCATCTGTGACTTACTGACCATTGCTTTCCGTGGGGTTAGTCACTGCCCTCCTAGTGGGCTCTATGCTCACCTCTGCCGCTTTCTGGCTTTGTGCTTGGGCCACCGGGATCCCTATGCCACTGCCTGCCTCGTCACCGAGTCTGTGTCCATCACCTGTCGCCACCAGCTGCTCACCCACCTCCACAGGCAGCTCAGGTGAGTGGCCACAGTCCCCGAGGCCCATGCTGGGGCAGACTGGAGGGAGGGTCCAGATTTTGAAGGAGGGACAACTCACCCCTACTTGCGTTGTCCACAGCAAGGCCCAGAAGCACCGGGGATCACTCGAAATGGCAGACCAGATGCAGAGACTGAGCCTGGAGGAGAGGCCTGGGGATGTCCCCCTGACCCGCATCCAGCACCTCTTTTCCTTCAGGGCTTTAGGATCTGGTCAATTCCCTGAGCCCGAGAAGGAGAGTTTCCAGGAGCGCCTGGCTCTGATCCCCAGTGGTACGGTAGTAGGCTGCAGCTGGCTCTTCTGTCCTTGTTTGCATCTTCTTACTAAGGAGTTAGGTGGAGGACTTTAAGGCATTGGTTAACATAGATTTATGACCTTTATGGAAGGACATGTCATATCTTTTCATTGATTATCTTTTCATTTTGTTACTCTCACCAAAGAGAACTACCCTAAATCTGAAGGTCTTTTTTTTTTTTTAAGATTTTATTTATTTATTTATTTATTAGAGAGAGAAAGTCAGAGATAATGACAGCATGAGTGGGGAGAGGTGGGAGAAGCGGGCTCCCCACTGAGCAGGGAGCCCGATGTGGGACTTGATCCCAGGACCCTGGGATTGTGTGACCTGAGCTGAAAGCAGACGCTTAACCAACTGAGCCACCCAGGTATGCCCCTCCACCAACTTTAACTTTGAGTTACTAGCAGGTTCAGTGTCTTTACTCAGGGGTAAGTTCAGGCGTGCAGAGGCTTCCTATGCTAACATGAAATCCGTTACCAGATGATTTGAGTGCCTCCCTCTGTGCAGGAACTTCTGTTTCTGTGAGGGACACAAAGAAGTACAAGATGTGGTCTCTGTCCACAGGCGGCTGTTAGGGCAAGGGAGAGCACCTTGAACTAGTGACAAGGGAAGATTTCTTGGAGTTGTTGGAGTTGTCTTGAGTGATAAATGGGGATTGAGTGCAGAAGACAGAGAAGGGGATTCCTTGTAAGAGCTGAAATGATCCTGGGTATGCTCTCTGTGGCAGGGGTGACCGTGTGTGTGTTGGCTCTGGCCACGCTCCAGCCTGGAACTGTGGGCGACACCCTCCTGCTGACCCGGCTAGAAAAAGACAGTCCCCCAGTCACTGTGCAGATCCCAACTGCCCAGAACAAGGTAGGTTTCCTGGGCCAGTAAGCAAAGTTGGGCTGGGGTAGGCTTCTGGTGAAGCTGCTCCCATTCTGTGGCTGGGGGATGGAGAGATGGTGATCGTGTGGACCAGAAGAAAGCTCACAGCCCCATCTCTCAAAGTTTCCTCTGAGTTCAGCCCTGAAAGAGTTTGACGCCATCCAGAAGGAGCAGAAAGAGAACAGCAGCTGTACTGACAAGCGAGAGTGGTGGACAGGGCGGCTAGAACTGGACCATAGGATGGAGGTGTGTGTCTGCAAGGTGGGGTGGGGTCAGGCCTGCCCTGGGAGTGACCCCGGGGGTGTCAGTGTCTTCTCTCTCAGGGGTCCCAGGCCAGTGCTGAGTTACCTCAGGTCCTTTCTGGAAGCACAGGCCTAAATTTTAAAAAAATGATGTTACCTGGCAAAGACTTTAAACAAGAGCCAAAAACCTGAAGGTGTTATGGCAACAGAATGTTTAAAAATACATACAAGAAAAGGGATTTAATTTAAGCCCAAGTATCAGCTTCCTGGGTTTAGTTTTCATCGCCCGCCTATTTGTATTTGTCAAAACATAGTGATATGTAATAAATCATCTTATCTGTACTCCCCTAGTCTCAGCAAATGAAAAATGTTTCTAGCTTCTTGCCTTTTTTTTTTTTTTTTTAAGAGCGGGAGAGAGAGAGGAGGCGGGAGGGACAGAGGGAGAGGGAGAGAGAGAATCTGAAGAAGGCTCCGCACCCAGCGTGGAGCCCGACACGGGGCTCCATCTCACGACCCTGAGATCACGACCTGAGCCAAAATTGAGAGTCAGACGCTTAACTGACTGAGCCACCCAGGTGCCCCTCTAGCTTCTTGCCTTTTTAACTGGCAGGAAGATATGTAAGACAAATATGCTGGAAAACCCATTTCCTCATGTCCAGAATGTTGGTGCCTGTGGGATAAGAAACTCAGCTCCTCTCTGGGACTAAAGGTTCTATTCCTCCTTATTCAGGTTCTCATCACTTCCCTAGAGAAGCATGTGTTGGGCTGCTGGAGGGGACTGTTGCTGCCATCCAGTGAGGACCCTGGCCCTGCCCAGGAGGCCTCCCGCCTACAAAAGTTGCTGCAGGAATGTGGCTGGAAATATCCTGACCCCACTCTGCTGAAAGTGAGTTGAGAAATCAGGGAAAGGGGAAGAAGCTAGACTTAATTCTTTCTCACTGACCACTGTTCCCTTGCAGGCCATGCTCAGTGGTGCCAGTACCCTCACTCCTCAGGACGTTCAGACCCTGGCCTCTGGGCTGTGCCCAGTGCGGCCAGAACGAGCCCAAGAGCTTCTGAGTGAGGCAGTAGGACGCCTGCAGGGTCAGACAGTCCCAAGCGATAGGCACCTTGTCCTAGTGCTAGACAAGGTAAGGAGCTAGGGGCTGGAGGGGCAGTGTCTGGTGGACAGTGGGCACCAACTCACCCCCATGCCCCTTCCGACACTTGTGTGCGCCTGCCTCGAGATAGTCATCCCCGTGTGCTTTTACCCCAGGACCTGCAAAAGCTGCCGTGGGAGAACATGCCCAGCCTCCGGGCACTGCCTGTCACTCGGCTGCCCTCCTTCCGCTTCCTGCTCAGCTACTCCATCATCAAAGAGGTGGGGTTCAGGGAGTGGGGAATGACTGGTGATTGACAGAGATCTGGGAAGACAGGAGAGGGTCTCGGGAACCGATGGCTCATTCGTGGAAAGGAGTTTGGAGTTTGTGGAAGCTTGGGCCCTCTGGCCAGACCAGGGTCCTGATCACCAGTATCTTCTCCTCAGTCTGGGGCCTCGTCGGTGCTAAGCCAAGGGGTGGATCCACGCAATACCTTCTATGTTCTGAACCCTCACAATAACCTGTCAAGCACAGAGGAGCAATTTCGAGCCCATTTTAGCAGGTCAGTGGGATAAGAGTAAGAAAGGGGGTGGGGGAGAGCAGAGACCACATAGAGGGGCTCATATACTTTCCTGCAGAATCAAATGGTACAGCCCACCTTCTCCCTAGTATTCCCCCTGCCCTCTTTGCCAACTGACCCCAATTCTTACTCCTACCTTTTCCCCCCACAGTGAAGCTGGCTGGAGAGGGGTGGTTGGGGAAGTGCCAAGCCCAGAGCAAGTGCAGGTGGCCTTGACGGAGCATGACTTATATATGTGAGTGCCTAAGGCAGGGAGGTGGGGAGAGGGGCAGGCCCTGGAGGAGGGCATCACCATAGTTTTCTTTGGGGCTTTGAAGCCACTGGCTGACTCAGGATGCCCTTGGAAACATGGCAGAGGCCAGGTATTGCTAGGTCAGACTCGTCTCACGTCCCTCTGCCTTAGCTACGCAGGGCACGGTGCTGGCGCCCGCTTCCTGGATGGACAGGCCATCCTCCGGCTGAGCTGCCGGGCGGTGGCCCTGCTCTTTGGCTGCAGCAGTGCGGCCCTGGCTGTGCACGGGAGGCTGGAGGGGGCTGGCATCGTGCTCAAGTATATCATGGCTGGCTGGTGAGTCCTGAGGGCCCTTCCTAGCTCCCAGCCAGGCTCTTTCCCCAGCCTGAACCCTAAATCTTCTCTTGTGCCCCCCCCCGTTCTAGTTCCCTGGCATGCCTGGGCCTTTAATCTTCGCCCTCTTCTGCCCCCCCTCCTGGAACTAGGGCACTTCTCATTGGCTCACTCCTCTTTCCTCACCCACCACCGCCAGTCATGTCTGCCTATGTATTTTGTTTTAGAGCCCTCACTTTGTAGTTCTTCTCCTCTTTTCCCAGTCCCCTGTTTCTGGGTAACCTCTGGGATGTGACTGACCGTGACATCGACCGCTACACGGAGGCTCTGCTGCAGGGCTGGCTTGGAGCAGGCCCAGGAGCCCCCCTTCTCTACTATGTCAACCAGGCCCGCCAGGCTCCCCGACTCAAGTATCTTATTGGGGCTGCACCTGTGGCATATGGTTTGCCTGTCTGCTTGCGATGACCCCTTGGAGCTGTCCTAGTGCTGGTGGAAGCCATGTGACTGTTCTACCTCCTCTTAGATGTAACCCTTAGGACAAATATTTTAAGTGATTTTTCCCAGTGTTTTATATGAAACCTTTCCCTTTGATTTAACCTTAATATAATAAAGATGTAGTACTTAAACCTGTTTTGTGTGGTTCATTGGAGAACATTTGTAAACACAATTATTGGCCCCGCCCACTGCGTGGTACTATAAAGAGGTGAAAACAGCTTGCAGTTGAAGTGCGCGCTCTCTCTCTCGCTGACAAATAAAATCTTAAAAAAAAAAAAAAGAGGCCACCGTCCTCTCCCCACATATGCCTTCTCAGGCCATGAACTTTAGCAGCAGATTCTGTGGGATTTTCGTATGGTTTTTCTCTCCCCAACCAGATTGTTAAATGCCTCGGAAGCACGTTATCTTACAATCTCGTGTATCCCTCACATCTAACACATGGTAAAACATCGTTTTGATTACTAAACCTTGTGCTGTACTTGTTGGTTGACAACGTGACTCCTTATGGTTCTCTCCACCACCAGACCTTTCCACCGTGTGAGCCCAAAGGACCACTCACGATGCTACTTGACCCGCGAATTTCACAGGCTTCTTTCTTGCCTGTGGTTCGTTAGGTTTAGAGCACCCACACGGAGTAGCATACATTACTTCGCAATGTTGTGATGATGAACCGGGTATTTTTAAGATTTTTAAGCTCCCTGAGGGAAGTAGTCCTGTTTGCTCCAACTTTACTATGGTAGGCGTCGGAGGTTTTGTGAAAACAATACGCAGCTTTCGCCAAACCAATGTAAGTCTCCGAAAGGCTCCAGCCCGCCCTTCCCCGCCCCGACGAAGGACCATAGAGATGTCCGGCACAGCGAGGCCTCCTGGCGCAGCCATCGAGATGCGCAGCGGGCGGCTAGAGCGTTGCTGGTCGAGCCGGCTTCCGCGCCGTTAGTCCTCCTTCCCAACATGGCGCAGTCAGTTAACATCACCGAGCTGAACCTGCCGCAGCTAGAAATGCTCAAGAACCAGCTGGACCAGGTGGGGACGGGCGGCAGAGACACCCCATTCCCGCTTCACGTGCCTCCTGCCCACGCGTCCTCCCTCGCCCCCATTCCTCCCCTCTTTGGGAGGCTTCCCTTCCCCTGGGAAACCCCCACCCCATCCCAGGATCGGCCCCCTCTCCGGCAGTGCCCCCTCTCTCTCCAGCCCTCCACAATGATCCTATTTCCCGTCCTCTGTAGGAAGTGGAGTTCCTGTCCACGTCCATTGCCCAGCTCAAGGTGGTACAGACCAAGTATGTGGAAGCCAAGGACTGTCTGAACGTGCTGAACAAGAACAACGAGGGTATGGGGTAGGCGCGTGAAGGCAACCTGGGGGATGTGGTGAGCCGGCTACTCTCGTCCCGCCTTCTAATCCCGTTGTCCTTACCTGAGATGAGAAAGCAATCCTTTACGTACTGTAGAGCGCTACAGGAGCCCTTTCATGTTGCCTATCTAGAGTTGAAATGTACAGGACATTCCTCTGCTGTTGTCCCTGTTTCCGTTCTTTTCTTAAAATCTCTCATTCTCTCTGCCATCTTGGAACTCTCTTTAACGTCTTAACCTTCCCCAGATGTTTGTCTTAATTGCTTTCACAGGGAAAGAATTACTCGTCCCACTGACGAGTTCTGTATCCTTTCCACAGAAACTGCTACCCTGCTCTTTCCTTTTCTCTCTCACCCCTCGCCCGAAAAAAAAAGGAAAAAAAATGGGATTAGTTTTGATTACTCCAGAGAGTCCCCATGATTCTGAGAACGCTCTTATTATGCATTCTTTGTACCTCTCCTACCTAACCTGGGGCCAACATCCAGCTAATGCCTTGTGAGCACCAAGGCATATGTAGAATTGAGATGTGATTATTTCCCTTTGCTGTTTGAGAATATCCTCTAATAGGAAGACAAAACAGGTGGGTTTAGACTTTTAATAATAACTTAGAAGAGATAAACGATGGAAGAATAACAGGATATAGAAACAAGGGGGTTGGCTGTGTTTATGAATCCTGTTTTGGCTTACTTATGGCTCTTATTTCTAAACTGTTGTTACCAAGAAACCTGGATTGTGGCTACCCGTTCAGTGTTTTACTTGAATGAGTTAAGTTACGACAGTAGGGCATCTGTAAGCTGTAGTCTGAGAACTGACAGGCTGAAAAAGAAATACAGAAGCAGTGTGGTAGGGGTTGGCTAAATAGTGAGCATTAAATCCACTAGGAATTAGCTAGTGATTTCATGACTGGGGCTGTTGATGGAAAGTGAAGCCGGCTTTTCACTTTACTACTCTCCAGCAGTAGGAAAATATCATTGTATCTAGTCCTTCTGGGGGGGCTAGTGGAAAAAACTGTAAGAACTGCTTGTAGGATGGGAGAGGGGATCAGGGCAAGAGAGTGTTCTAGCATATGCCATTTTCTCCATAAGGAGCCGACTTCTCTGTCCCTTCCCAGTTGGAGTGTATAGGTACAGTTCTAAGGCCTCCAGATTCTTCAGTCCTTGTGGCTTGTAGCTTTTTAGAAAAGAAGGCCAAGCAGGCTGGCTGACAGGGAATCATGACACTCCTGCTGGGCTAGTTTTCCCTTAATCCTTGCTTCTCAGATGTATGTCCCTGGGAAGCTACATGATGTGGAACATGTACTCATCGATGTGGGAACAGGCTACTATGTAGAAAAGGTGAGTGGAAGTAACCACCTGGATGCCCCTCTGAGCAGGGAAAGGAAGTTTAGGGGAAGACCTAGAGTGCCGCATAGGGTCTCCTCTTAGCCCTTCATTCACCTCTGACCTTGCAGACAGCTGAGGATGCCAAGGACTTTTTCAAGAGGAAGATAGACTTCCTTACCAAGCAAATGGAGAAAATCCAGCCAGCTCTGCAGGAGAAGCATGCCATGAAACAGGGTAAGATTGGCCTGGGGCACCTCTTCACCCTTTCTACTTCCATGGTAAAGAGCATGGATTCCGGTATGAACTGGGGGTGTCCCCTTTGCTAGATTAAAACCATGTCTTTCTCTTTGGTGTCTAGATGTATTCTCTAGATTCTGTGCATTACATATCCACTATTTGTAGATTGCTGCATTGGGTGCTTGAGAAATTTAGAGGAAGGAAATCATCCTTGTTCTTGGGGTGTTCTATTTAATGGGGATGGAATGGGGGAGATGATACATGTAAATGAACACACAGGAAAGAAATAACAGCCCTAACTAAGTACTAGCCATTGCAACCCTGGCTACACATGAGAATAACCCAGGAAGTTTAAAGAGGAAGCCTGAGTCCAAGCCAAACCAATTAAATCAACCTGGGGGTGGGGGGACTCTAGGGGGTCAGTGTTTTTCTAAAAACTCCCCAGGAAGGGGCGCCTGGGTAGCTCAGTTGGTTAAGCGACTGCTTTCGGCTCAGGTCATGATCCTGGAGTCACGGGATCGAGTCCCACATCAGGCTCCCTGCTCAGCAGGCTCCCTGCTGGCCCTCCTCCCTCTCATGCTCTCTGTCTCTCATTCTCTCTCTCGCAAATAAATAAAATCTTTGAAAAAATAAAAATAGAAAAATAAAAATTCCCCAGGTAATTCTGTTACACAGTCAGGATTGAGAATCACTGTTCTAAAGGTGAAAATCTTATCCACAGTTATGTTTGACTCGTTTAATAATGTGTTTTGTTCATTTTTATGTCTCAGTGGTTATCATATATTTACTGACACATTGTAGACTGTAAATTTGTGTATGCATGTAAATGTGTCCCACAGTGGATCAGTGTTAAAAGCTTTGGGGTTGTTTTGTTTTGTTTTGTTTTTAATTATTTGAGAGAGTGCGCGAGCAGGGTGGGGGGGAAGAGCGGGGGGGAGAGACTCTCAAGCGGACTCTATGCTGAGCTAGGAGCCGGAAGTGGAGCTCCATCTCAAGACCCTGAGATCAGGATCTGAGCCAAAACCAAGAGTCCCACGCTTAACCAACACCACCACCCAGGCGCCCATCACTGTGTTATAAGTTTTATTAACTGTACTTGGTTGTCCACCTGTCTTTAAATTTTTTCCTCACGTTTCCTGAACTCTGGGTTCTCCCCTCAAGCTCCAGACCAGGATCTGACTCTTCTTTTTTCCCACAGCTGTCATGGAGATGATGAGCCAGAAGATTCAGCAGCTCACAGCCCTGGGGGCAACTCAGGCTACTGCCAAGGCCTGAGAGCTTGTTTCAGATCTGGGGCAGAGGGACTCTGCTTCAGGAGCTTGGGACTTTGTGGGCGTGGCTTCCTGGGGTCCAGGAAGAGAACGATCTTGTGTTTGATGCTAATAAATGTGCCAGCTGGGCAGAATGTTGGTCTTTTCTTGCATGAAGCAAAGGACTGGTGATGACATGGGAGGGCGGTGACGGACATGCTGTGCCCCTCCCCAGAGCCTGCTCAGTTAGTGGGGGATGCAGTGCTTATCTCGGAGGCTCCACCCTGGGCCTTTGGAGGAGTCCGGCAGAAATTCCGCGAGGCGCCGCTCTCTGCGGGCCGGTTGCCGTGGGAACGGCCGTCCGGCGGAAATGGAGCTGCGCGTGCGCTTCCTCTTCCGGGTCGACGACCCCCCCCCCCCTCCCGACCCGGGAGGCTGTATGGGCTGCCGCTTCCCGCGCGGTCTCCTACATCTGCTGCGGCCGCCGCCAGCCTCGCGACCCCGGCCCCGTGGGCTCAGCCTGGAGTCCGTCCCGCCGTCCAAGCGACCCCGCGACAGCCTCATGGCGCCGCCCCGAATCGGCACGCACAACGGCACTTTCCACTGTGATGAAGCCCTGGCGTGCGCACTGCTGCGCCTCCTGCCCGAGTACCGGGTACGATCCGCGGAAACTGACCCCGGGACCCCTGAGGGCTTCCCGGGCGGGCTGCGCCCGAGCACCCCCTCCTTCCCCGAACATTCATTCTCTCTCTGCACGACCCTGGCCGCCCCCTCACCTCCTGTGTCCGCTGCAGGATGCAGAGATTGTACGGACCCGGGACCCCGAAAAACTGGCTTCTTGTGACATCGTGGTAGATGTGGGTGGCGAGTACGACCCTCAGAGACACCGATATGACCATCACCAGAGGTGAGTGCCCAGATTGCATTTCTTTAGCGTCCTTGACTTCAGCTTTGTTCTGTGCCCCAAGGCAGCCATCCACTGCGGTGATCCGTGCCCGCGAAGGGGACCGCCTCATCCTGGAAAGCCAGCTGCTGAGTGCCACGGGACTACAGCCTGCCGGCTCGCCCCCTGCTTTGCGTCCATCCCCCTGGCCTTGGGCCTCCCTGGCTTCCAGGCGGTCCTCACGCCCCTCCCCGCCGGCCGCCTTCCTTGGCCCAGTGAGGATTTTCTCCCACTAGCACCATCCTCACCCCAGTTAATACCCCAGTTCAGATTGGTCCTTTCACTTGCCCTTGCTGCCCCACTTCGGACTGCTGGGCCCACATGGCAGCGGTGGTGGTGACAGCTCGGATGTATGTGGTCCTCTACTTCATTTATACTCGTACATTGGGAAATCTTTCTTTTCCAAGGCTGACCCATTATCCATGGTACCATTTCAGTCCTCTTCCTCTCAGGCCCCTACCTCATCAAACTCCCTCAGTGAGTGACCCTGCCACCTCCTTTTCAAAGGAAATTGAGCCTTTCCTGCATGCACATCCGCAGATTCCCATTCCCAAGCATCCTCAGCTCCCTCTTTCCAGTTCAGGAAACATTGTTCCCTTCTGTTTGCCCCTTTTGTGATCTATTACTTTCTCCTCGGGGGGCTCACACCACCGTTCTCCCCAGTGTTTGTTTCTCTTTTAAGATTTTATTTACTTATTTGAGAGAGTGAGAGAGCATGAGCAGTTGGAGGGGCAGAGCTTCAAGAGGGAGAAAGCAGGCTCCACTCGGGGCTCCATCCCAGGACCCTGGGATCATGACCTGAGCCGAAGGCAGGCACTTAAGCCACTGAGCCACCCAGGCACCCCCTCCCCCAGCCTAAAACTCTGCCCAGGCGTCTCCATTTGGAAATCAAGAGTAAATAAAAAACCAAACCCTCCCTCATATACCCCACACTGCTTAAAGTGGGGATCTCTGACAGAGTATGAGAATATTTTATTGTAATTTTCTTTAAGTATTTTTCTCCCTTTCCCTTTTTTTTTTTTTTTAAGTGTACGTATTACATCCATAAATGATGTGGTGGGGGAACCCTCCTGCTGTTTATAGACTCATCTCTTACCCTCCCTTCTCAGCCTCTCATCAATGAAAGAGCTGGCCCTGGTTCCACATCCCTTCCAGTTCATTCCGTTCATTCTTTCTGCTGGTCCTCTCCCAATCTCTCCACTGGAAATGCTCATGGAAAGGGCCCCTCAACACCGAACTCAGGTTGCTGGTGCAGGGTCTCACCTTAACAGACCTCTTTGTAGCACTCGACAATATTGAGTAATTCCTTTTTCCTAATGATTTTATATATTTTTTTTTAACTATGCAGTATTTGATACATAAAACGATGTATTTAGAACTTTTGGAATATAAAACACGTAACAAACACCCATGGACTGATCTCCCAACCTCAGAACTAGAAGACTACCATTACCTTTGCATCTGGGCACCAGTACTTCTTCGCTGTCCCGGTCCCCTGCCTCCCCAGAAGCAAGCGGTGTCCTTAATTCCGTGTTCATCATACCCCTGTTTTACTGTGTAGTTTAGCGCATATGTCTGTTTCCATCAACAATTTCGTTTAGCTTCTTTTTGGACTTTTATCTGGGGGCTGACTATGCATTAATCTTTATACCTTATGAACATTTTATAAATATTTTTGTATTTACTCAATAATAAAAAACACTAAAGCAAAAGTAAGCTCTCTAGCTGATTCTGACAGACTGGTATTAGAAATTACAGCGGTAGTTTCTACTTCCCTCAGGACTGTCATACCATTTCCCTATTCTCTGTGCCACTGAGAATTCAGATTTCTGCTTTCCTCACTCCCCTGCACCTGCGGGTGACCTTGCATTTGTTCTGCATGCTGGCTGGCACAGTGCTCTCACATGAACTTGTCCACTGAAAATTTCTCAGTGGCTCCCCACTACCTACAGATAAAGTCCAAAATCCAAACTATGGTGGACGAGGCCTGCCATGATCTGGCCCTTGCTTACCCTCTAGCTTTATTTTTTTTGCCACTCCTCATACCCAAGCTGCCTTTCTTGCAGTTCCATGTAGAGACCTGTCTTAGCCATTGTAAGAGATGTTGTTCCATCTACCTGGAATGCCTTTTCTCCTTGACCTTTTGTCTGGCTGGCGAACACCTAATTCCTCTTTTAAGAATGACCTGAGGGCGCCTGGGTGGCTCAGTTGGTTAAGCGACTGCCTTTGGCTCAGGTCATGATCCTGGAGTCCCGGGATCGAGTCCCACGTCGGGCTCCCTGCTCAGCGGGGAGCCTGCTTCTCCCTCTGACCCTCCCCACTCTCATGTGCTCTCTCATTCTCTCTCTCTCAAATAAATAAATAAAATCTTAAAAAAAAAAAAAGAATGACCTGAAATCTCTCCTCCCCTCTTTCCTTTGTTTATAACCTAGCTAGAGCATTCGCTTGGTTGGTTGTGGGCTTGTCTGCCTGTAGTAGATGAACTTGAAGGCAGGGACATTGTCTTAGGGTTTTGGTTTTGTTGGGTTTTTTGTTGTTGTTTTTTAAGATTTTTTAAATTTATTTGTCAGAGGGAGAGCACAAGCAGGGGGAGCAGCAAGCAGAGGGAGAAGCAGGCTCCCCACTGAGCAGGGAGCCCAAGGCGGGACTCGATCCCAGGACTCTGGGATCGTGACCTGAGCTCAAGGCAGACACTTTACCAACTGAGCTACCCGGGCGCCCTTGTCTTAGAGGTTTTTTTTTTTACCCCTGATGTCTAAAACGCAAAGCCTGGCATGTAGTAAGCATTGAATTAACCATTGTCAAATGAAAGCGTGAATGGAGACTCCAAGCTGAGATCCATGTTGAACCCCGAGGAAAAGCTAAAGCCCCACAGCTGGGCACCCTCCTCCCGACTCCTGAGTGTTCTCCAGCCTCCACCCCCTCGAGCCTGCACGTGCAGGCACATGCTGTGGGCTAACTGGGGCAGCTCTGCCTCAGCCCTACCTCCCTGTGTTCCTCAGATCTTTCACAGAGACCATGAGCTCCCTGTCTCCTGGGAAGCCTTGGCAGACCAAGCTGAGCAGTGCGGGACTCATCTATTTGCACTTCGGGCACAAGCTGCTGGCCCGGTTGCTGGGCACCAGCGAAGAGGACAGCATGGTGGGCACCATCTATGACAAGGTGGGGACCCAAGGACAGAGATGACCCGTAAATGTGTCTCCACCAACTGGGAATGGCACTCACGCGGGACTGGGCCTCAGGACTCCTGGCCTACAGTTGGCTCAGCACCTTCTCCCCCGGTCAGGCTCATCTTCTCACAGGGGATGGCTCATCTCTCTCACCTCTATCCCGGGGTGGTTGCAAGAAGTGGGTGACGTAGTGTTCGGGGAAGGGCTTTGAAAACCATAAAGCAGTGTTTCCTGGTCTTTTTCTTGACCTGACACGCATAAAAAATGATTGTTCAACAACTTGGTAATAGAAGAGGCTGCTTGTGTTGGGAAGCACATGGCTTAGAGGTTCTGGCTGCCCTGAAGGTGGAGGGAAGCGTATCTGGGACACGAATTGGGACGTTCAGCTGGGAAGGGTTGGATTATGAAAGTATCTTCAGGTTCCACCAGCATCCCCTGTGAGCAGCTCAGCACATTCCTGCTTCGGGGAAGGAATGGGGGTACACCTGTCAGATCAGTGATTCTGAGGACACCTGCTTGACCCCCCACGCCTGTGACATTCACTAGTCAAGCTGCAGATTCCGTCAACTCTGGTTTTTGCAGAAGCCACGGAGTTCGGTTCTGTCATAGCTTGCCTATTTGCCCCGTGACACAGCGTTAGTACGACCCAAAGAAGTGAAGAAATATGAATGGTTGAATTGGAGCTTTGGGAATACTAAGGTTTTTAGACTGCCTGAGTCCATTTTCCCTTCTGCTGAGGGGCTTCTAATTTTTTTTTTTTTTTAAGATTTCCTTTATTTATTTGAGAGAGAATAAAAGAGAAAGAGTGCACAAGTGTGGGGGGGGGCTGAGCAAGGAGCCTGATGTGTGGCTTGATCCCAAGACCTTAGGATCATGACCTGAGCTGAAGGTACACGCTTAACCAACTGAGCCACCCATGCCCCCTGCTGAGGGGCTTCTAAGCAACTGAAGTAGATTATACCAAGTTTTAGTTGATTATCAGGTTGGGGTCCAGAGCAAGAGAGGCTGGGCATAAGGGAGTTTCTTTTCAGCTCTCCCCGAGGGGAGCACTTAGCTGCATACCACGGACATGTTGATGTTGTAAGCCTACGTGCAGAGCAATTTTGCTGTAAACGTTCATATCCCATGTCGTTTCTACCCCCAGACTTTTTTTTTTTTTTAAGATTTTGTCAGAGAGAGGGGCGCCTGGGTGGCTCAGTTGGTTAAGCGACTGCCTTTGGCTCAGGTCATGATCCTGGAGTCCCGGGATCGAGTCCCGCATCGGGCTCCCTGCTCAGCAGGGAGTCTGCTTCTCCCTCTGACCTTCCTCCCTCTCATGCTGTCTCTCATTCTCTCTCTCTCAAATAAATAAAATCTTTAAAAAAATAAAATAAAAAGATTTTGTCAGAGAGAGAAAGCTTGTGCATGCACAAGCAGGGGGAGCGGCAGGCAGAAGCAGGTTCCCCACAGAGCCAGGAGCCCAATGCAGGACTTGATCCCAGGACCCCGGGATCATGACCTGAGCCAAAGGCAGATGCCCAGCCGCCGACTGAACCACGCAGGTGTCCCTGCCCCCAGACTCTTGCAGCACTACCCTACCCTTTCTTTGGCCTCAGGGGTTGCAGTACCTGTTCCCACCACGTGACACGTCATGGGCTTCCCTGGGACCACATCCCAGCTCCCATGTCTGGTCCAGCACTCAACCCTCCCACCTGACTCGTGTTTGGCCAGACCCTCATGTACCTCAGTTACCAGGTCACTGAATAGCCTACTCAGCCCACCTGGAGATTTACCCTATCTCAGCCACCGGGATCCACTCCCAGAGCCCCTAATGGGAACTCGAGACCTTCCTTATTCTGAAGTCAGCAGCCCCCCCTTCACCCATGCTGGCCTTGACTCAGGCTTTGTGCGGTACTGGAGGGAATGCTGGATTACAAGTCAGGTGATCGGAATTCCAGCCCCAGCACGATTAGATCCCACCTGAAGCCACCGAACTCCCCAGTTCCCCCTTTCTTCATCCAGTGAATGTTGAGACACCCTCAGGGGGCTGTTGTGGAGATTAAATGAGTGAAATCTGTAAAACGTGATGCAAATGGTAGGAATCCCCAAGAGCATTTACTCCTGCTACCGCCTTAGATGTATGAGAACTTTGTGGAGGAGGTGGACGCAGTGGACAATGGGATCTCCCAGTGGGAAGAGGGAGAGCCTAGATACGCGCTGACTACCACACTGAGCGCCCGGGTTGCCCGACTGAATCCTGTCTGGAACCAGCCCAACCAAGACACCGAGGTAAGGAGAGCCCCAAAGGAAGAGACCAGGAGGCCTGTAAGCACTTTGGGGGAGGACAGGAGAGTGGTTGCCTCCTCCAATCCTAGCAAAGTCAAAAGCTGGGGCCAGCACCGCGGTTCTCATTCCCACGATCCCCAGGCCGGGTTCAAGCGTGCAATGGCCCTAGTCCGAGAGGAGTTCCTGCAGAGACTGGACTTCTACCAGCACAGCTGGCTGCCAGCTCGGGGCTTGGTGGAAGCAGCCCTGGCCCAGCGATTCCAGGTACAGGCCCGGGAGGAGGCACCGTGGTTCGCGGCTTAGTGACTGTTGGCAGGCTGCTGGCCGGCAGGGGCTCCTGCTTCCACCCTCGTCTCCCAGCCCGGCCTCCCTTTCAGGTGGACCCAAGTGGGGAGATAATAGAACTGGCGAACGGTGGATGCCCCTGGAAAGAGCACCTCTACCACCTGGAATCTGGGCTGTCCCCACCGGGGACCATCGCCTTCGTTATCTACACTGACCAGGCTGGACAGTGGCGGGTACAGTGTGTGCCCAAGGAGCCCCATTCATTCCAGAGCCGGTAAGGCCCTAGAGGACCACCCTGCGGCCCTTGACCTTCAGGCCTGTTTCAGCCCTATCAGAGGGACCACTAACCTTGGCCTCTTCTGTGCTCCCTCTCTCTACTCCTCCAGGCCTCCACCTGCTCCCACTGACTTCCTCTTTCTGTTCACTTGTAGGCTGCCCCTGCCAGAGCCATGGCGGGGTCTTCGGGATGAGGCCCTGGACCAGGTCAGTGGGATTCCTGGCTGCATCTTTGTCCACACCAGCGGCTTCATTGGTGGGCACCACACCAGAGAGGGTGCCCTGAGCATGGCCTGTGCCACCCTGGCCCAGCGCCCGGTACCTAAGCCTCCCACAAACTCCCTAGTCCAATAAAACGTCATCTGTCGCATACTGATCAAGTCCTTGCCCCATTATTGCCTGCACCATTTTGGGAACTTGCCTGAAACTTGGGAAAAGTGAAAGTCTATTACATGCCAAAGCCTATGGTAGGTCTTTTCTTAGCTCTGCTTTCCAAATCACCTGAGAACCACCCAGTTCCTAGGGTTAAATAAGTTGGCCAAATTCATAAAAAGTAACACAGCCATCTTAACCCAAAGTCCACACCTTTTTTTTTTTTTCTTCACTAGACCCCAGTGCAACTCCCTGGAAAAAAAGTCTCGTAACGGAGTGGAAAACAACAAAGGGTATTGTTTATTATTAGAAGTGCGAGTGAGGGGAGTGGGACTGGGCAGGCAGTGGCCCTGGGAGAGGGTCCCACGGGGCAGAGGTTGGGGATGTCTCAGTAAAGAGGGGTAGATCATGAGTAGAGCCTCCACCCCCAGCTGGGGGCTCCTGGGTTCGGCCAAGCACTGGGCTAAAACGTGGAAACTGGGCATTAACAAAGTACAGAGGGATGTGGGCAATTCGGCCTGTGGACCAGCACTGCAGAGAGGGACAAGAAAAATCAATCAGAGCCTAGGCCCAAAGAAGGCCACATGGCAGGGCCACGTAGCAGCCACAGCCCTCAGTTCCTCCATTCTGCTCCCCAAATGCCCAGCAGCCTGGCCTACTCACCACACTGAGCAGAGCCCCTTTGTTGAAGGATGGATGGAAAGTGATGAGCTGCGCCTGGGCCCCCGGCTCCCCCTGGATAATGCCGCTAGGGGGAGAAGGTGAGCAGGCAGCTGGAGACGGGTGAAGCAGGATGTGGGTTCTGAGTGGGGTGTGGGAAGGTGGGTAGGGAGTTCAGACCTGATGGCCTACCTGGCACTTACCAAGGAAGCAGCTCAAACACGGGGCTGTTTCGAGTGCGAAAAAGGAGGATGACTGGTTTCCCATCCTGGACCCGTGGATTTCCTATGAGAAATGGATGCGCTAGGAAGGCACCCTGGAGGCAGAATCCCAGCGCAGGGCAGAGGACGGCAGCCCGGGCCCGGACACCCTCCACTAATGGGAAGACGGCCGTGGCCTGAGCAAAGTCCTTCCCAACTCTTACCTTTCATGAGCACAGCCAGACGCTCCCCACTGGGGTCCCAGACCATGGAGTGGGCTTCTCCCCCAAATCTGAGTTACAAGAGTCAGTTGGGAGGGCTCAGCATGGTCCCGCCCACCTTTTCACCGCCCCTCCCTTAGCCATTCAGCTCACCTTTCCTCTCCATCTGGTGTCTGTACTGTCGTCTCAGAAAGATCCGCCACAATGGTGGCTGACTTGGCACCTCCAACGCGCCCCTTCCCCTCCCCTGCAAGAAGGGCGGAGGCTCTGAAGTACAGCAAGCGGGCCTCTCACTGGTCCTCTGCCTCACATCCGTTGTAAGCATCAACACCTCTCAAGTCTCCCAAGCTTTACTTCCCTTTATCCTTCAGAGTAGCGTCTTCCAGAGGATTCCTACCTCCCTCTGACTACCCCAGATATTCTGCATCCTGAGCTGTTTCCCCTGACTCACCGCAACGTTCTGGGAACGACAAGGAGTAAATGAGTGGTTCCCCCAATACAGTGAACAGCAGTCGGTTTCCATCTGGGCTCCAGCAGCCAGTCTGGGGTCAGGGAGCAAAAGGCAGGAGAACATCGGTCGGCAGGGGAATGCAGGAAGAAAAGTAGAGGGTGAGGGGAGACATGCTTGGGGCACCGGGGACCCGCCTCCTCCCCAGCTCTCTGAATCACGGTCCCCTCTCACCTGACACCGCCCTGACAGAGTAGGCCATCTCTCACAAGTCCACATCTGGGCCTCCCAGACTCTGTGCCGGAGAGAGGCAGGTCACAACTCAGGACCTCTAGGTTCCAAAACCTGGACTGCCCTCCGCCTGCCAGTCCCAGGGCCAGGTCAGAGAATGCGAACAGAACAGAAGGTTCTGCTGCTGGAAGTTCCAGGAGCCAAGTGCCTTTCTCTAGGTCGTCCTTGCCCTCCCCCTCCCTCTGGCCTCCTCCCACTCACCGAAAGACAGCTGAAGGAGTGGTAGCCAGGACTTTGCTGCCATCCGGGGACCAGAGCAGATTGGTAACCCCGCCTCCCCGAAACCAGGGAAGGGGAACACAGGTCTCTGTTGAGACATCCCATACCTAGGCCAGAGGGGTCGGGATGAGCGAGGAAACTCCAGCATCCCTATCCTGTCACAGGGGCTGCCCTTACTCAAGGTACAAAGACACAGAAAGGAGATGAAGCAGGAGAGGGACTGTAGAACAGGAGGGAATAGGCTGATATGTGCAGTGACAGCAAGCAGAATTGTACGTCTGAGGAGTGTGAATGGTACCGCTCCTTCCCTGGGTAAGTTTAACACTGAATGGACGATTATTTCTCTCCTCCCCATAGGCTATCTTCCACCCCCAGGCAAAGAATGCTCTTGCCTCAAGTCTGAGGGGGGCTGAAATGACCGCAAGAGGGGGGGACCAACTCACCAGGATAGCAGCATCCACAGGTGAAGCTGAGAGCAGCCGCCCCCCACTGGGCGCCCAGGCCAAGCTGGTGACAGGTGTGTGTCCAGGGTGAGAGAGCACTTGGGCACAACCGGAAGAGGGTCTGCAGAGGGGAAACAGGGTATGAAATCAGAAGGAGACAAGGACACCCCATGACTATTTCCTTACCTCCTGACAAAACTTCCACATCCCAATGGTCCCTCAAATCCAGGTTAGGGGAAATGAGTAAGGGTCATGGAAGTTAAAGGAAGAAGAAAAAAAAAAGGGCAAAATCACCACCATTAGGTCCACAGATGAAAACGAGTGAAAGGGAGTAAGCTTTCACTGTAGGCGTCCAGGAGACACACACTTCGACCAGCAAGGCTAGATGGTGCCGAGCCTGGGAGAGGTCACGCTCCGCCCCAGACCAGAGCCCTCTCCCCATGGGGCCATCCAGCCTGGAGCCCCGGATCATCTGTGATGTTACCTCAAGGTTCCAGTCTCCTCTCCAGAGTTATCTGCTGCTCCCCAGAACTCATCCTGTGCCGCAAACCCTGTCCCTCCCCTCTTTCCTTGTCAGAATTACTCTCCCTCTGTGCTCCTGCATGGTTTTCTGCTTGTCACAAAGGTGCAGCGGGGGGGTCGTCCTCCACCACCGGGCTGGGAGCTGCCTCGTACTTCCTGAGCCGCGTACTTGGCCTGACAGGTGCAGGCTACTACCTGAACGCCGCCCTCCTCCTCCACCACTGAACGGTAACCACCTCTAGCGCCAGTGGGACCTTAGGTCGCCGACCTACAACTGTTTCCTGAACTTTACAATAAACCCTAGTTCTCTTTTCAGGTCCGTTCATAGAGATCCATCTCATTCTTTTCAGTGGCTCCGCTGTCTGCACTGCCCTGAATCAAGAAACTAGAACTGATTCAGTCATACCTCCACAAATGGACATTACAACTGTTTGTAGTGTTTTATCATTTCAAACAATGCTGCAAAAAATATTCTCTATATCTATATCCTTATGTACTCGTGTTACTATGTGTTCATAATTTGGGAGTAAAAAAGGCTTGCACTTTTATTTTTTTATTTTTTAAAGATTTTATTTTATTTATTTGTGAGCGAGAGAGAGAGCGTGAGCGCACAAACAGGGGGAGTGGCAGGCTATGTCAAATAAATAAATAAAATCTTTTAAAAAATAAATAAAAATAAAAAAATAAATATGCCAACAAATTATTTTCTGAAAAGTTTGTACCACAATATAGTCTTCTCACCAAGAAAAAAAGTACCCATTTTCCTGGTCTTGCTAGTACTGGATATTACCAAACATTATAATTTTAATACCACCATTCTGAATGAGTGAAAAATATTATGTATTTTAAAAAAAAAAATTCTGTATTTTCTTCCAATCCTTTTATTTTTACACTTAGTTCTTTTCTCTGCTTGGAATTTATTTGTATAGAAAAAGTATAGGGCGCCTGGGTGGCTCAGATGGTTAACGTCTGCCTTCGGCTCAGGTCATGATCTCAGGGTCCTGGGATCGAGTCCCGCATCGGGCTCCCTGCTCCTTGGGAGCCTGCTTCTCCCTCTGCCTTTCTCTCTCGCTCTGTCTCTCATGAATAAAAAAAAAAAAAAAGAAAAGAAAAAGTATAGAATTTTTTTTTTTTAAAGATTTTATTTATTTATTTGACGGAGAGAGAGAGAGCGAGAGCAGGAACACAAGCAGGGGGAGTGGGAGAGGGAGAAGCAGGCTTCCCGCCGAGCAGGAAGCCCGATGCGGGGCTCAATCCCAGGACCCTGGGATGATGACCTGAGCCGAAGGCAGATGCTCAACGACTGAGCCACCCAGGCGCCCCTGTATAGAAAAAGTATAAAGCAAGGACTACCTTTATTATTTCCTAAATGGAGAGCCAATTAGCCCAACACTAAAATAAAAAAATCTAAACTTCATTGCAATGAAAAGCCACATTTCTCATATATTCTTAGATCTATTCCTGAATGTTACACAATTATGCTGATCTGTTTGTCTATCCTCATGCCAATAAATTCCCATTACTGTAACTTCATAAGATATTTAATACTTGGTAGGGCAAGTCTCCCCTCCACATTCTTCCTTTTCAAACTTCTCTTGGCAACTCTTCCATATTTATTCTTTAATAAAAACTCTGGGGCGCCTGGGTGGCTCAGTTGGTTAAGCGACTGCCTTCGGCTCAGGTCATGATCCTGGAGTCCCTGGATCAAGTCCCGCATCGGGCTCCCTGCTCGGCAGGGAGTCTGCTTCTCCCTCTGACCCTCCCCCCTCTCATGTACTCGCTCTCTCTCATTCTCTCTCTCTCAAATAAAAAAAAATAAAAAACTCTGAATATCATTTTGCCCAGTTCAGAAAAACCAAACCCAGCAGAATTCTGGTTGCAAGTCCACTTAATTTGACATTTCTATGATGACACATTCCTGTCCAGGCGTACAGTGTGTCTCTCCGTTTAGTCAGCTCTTGCTTTATGTTCTTTCACAACTTTCTCCAGATGTCTAGTAGATTAAATAAATTTAACAATTCATTCCCAGTGATTTTGGTAACTGCACATGTTGTAAGTAGAATATTTTTTCCATTTCAATTTCTCAATGATGATTGTAGGTATAAAAGGAAACTATTACACTTTTGGTCTCCTGGATCCAGTCACCTTCCTACATTTAAATTTCTTATTAGCTCAAAGAGGTTTTTTTAGCTGAGTCGCTTGTTTTATCTAGGTATGAAATCATTATCTTCAAAGAAGAATAATTTTCCCTGTTTTCAAGACTTCACCTTTTTTCTTGTCTTACTGCACTCACTAGAATCTCCAAATATAATGTTGATTAATAACAGTGATAATGGGGGACACCTGGCTAGCTCAGTAGGTAAAGCATGTGACTCTTGATCTCGGGGTTGTGAGTTCAAGCCCCACACTTGGTGTAGAGATTACTTAAAAAAATAAAATCTTAAATAAAAATAACAGTGATAATATATCTCTGTCTTGATCTTGACATTACTGAAAAAAATACCTTTAATATTTCATATTCACTAATATGGTAGCCACTGATTCTGAGTAAATACTTTTTTTTTCTCAGTAAATACTTTGTTTTCTCCTTTAATTTGCTAATTTTTTTATTAGTCTTTTTTTTTATTCTTATGTTAATCCCCATACATTACATCATTAGTTTTAGATGTAGTGTTCCATGATTCATTGTTTGTGCATAACACCCAGTGCTCCATGCAGAATGTGCCCTCCTCAATACCCACCACCAGGCTAACCCATCCTCCCACCCTAATTTGCTAATTTAATAAATCATGTTAATAGATTTCCTGATGACAGTCTAATTTCTGAAAAATCCTACTTGGTTAAGATTTTTTTTAAAATATGCTTTTGGACTCTATTTGCTAATATTTTCTTTAGGAGTTTTAAATCTATGCTAAAATATTGTCTTTCTTATACTACTTATTGTCAGGCTTAGGTTTTAGGTTTGAGCTTTATAAAAATAAACCAGGATGGATTCTGGGACAGAAGGAGGACATCAATGGAAAAACTGGTGAAATTTGAAGAAAGTCTGAGTTTAGTTAATAACATATAAACGTCAGTTTCTTAGTTTTGACAAATGTCACATGGTAACAAGATGTTAACAATGGGTGAAACAGGGATGCCTGGGTAGCTGGTTGGTTAGGTGTCTGCCTTTGGCTCAGGTCATGATCCCAGGGTCCTGGGATCAAGTCCCGCATCAGGCTCCAGGCTCAGCAGGAGTCTGCTTCTCCCTCTCCCTCTGCCCCTGGGTTCATGTGCTTGTGTGCTCTCTCTCTCTCGTTCACTCTCTCTCAAATGAATAAATTTTAAAAAATCTAAAAAAAACAATGGGTGAAACTGGGTGATGGATATTCAAAACTCTCTGTACTATCTTTGCAGCTGTTCTAAAAATCTAAAATTAGAGGCGCCTGGGTGGCTCAGTCATTAAGCATCTGCCTTCGGCTCAGGTCATGATCGCAGGGTCCTGGGATCGGGCCCCACATCGGGCTCCCTGCTCCGTGGGAAGCCTGCTTCTCCCTCTCCCACTCCCTCTGATTGTGTTCCCCTCTCTCGCTATGTCTCTGTCAAATAAATAAATAAAATCTTTTGGGGCGCCTGGGTGGCTCAGTTGGTTGAGTGACTGCCTTCGGCTCGGGTCATGATCCTGCAGTCCCTGGATTGAGTCCCGCGTCGGGCTCCCTGCTCAGCAGGGAGTCTGCTTCTCCCTCTGACCCTCCCCTGTCTCATGTGCTCTCTCTCTCAAATAAATAAATAAAATCTTTTTAAAAAATTAAAAATAAATAAAAATCTAAAATTATGCCAAATAAAGTTTATTAAAAGAAAAAAATCAGGAGCCTGATTTCCAAAAATTTCCCAATTTTTCTGTGATCTGGTCTAATTCAAATAACATGGAGGGGAGCCTGGCTGGCTCAGTCGGTAGAGCATGTGACTGTAATCACAGGGTCATGAGTTCAAGCCCCACTATGTGCTGGGCGTGGAGCCTACTTTAAAAACAAACAAGGACACCTGGGTGGCTCAGTCGATTAAGCGTCCACCTTTGGCTCAAATCATGATCCCAGGGTCCTGGGATCGAGCCCTGCATCGGGCTCCCTGCTCAGCGGAGAGCCTGTTTCTCCCTCTGTCTGCCGCTCCCCCTGCCTGTGCATGCGCTCTCTCTCTCTCACAAATAAATAAATAAAATCTTAAAAAAATAAAATAAAAAATACAAACAAAAACACGGAGATTATCTTTTCTTTGAAATTAGACCTCTCGTAAAGCCATGTCTGTGTGGCATTTTTTTTTAGTGGTAGAGCTCATCTGTTTTAATTTCTTTTACACAATCCACTTTGGTTACAGATGTTGGTAGAGAATCAAATATTTCCTTTAGATTTTCAATGTGTTGGTCTAAACTTATACATGATATTCTGTAATAATTCTTCTATTTTCTTCCATATCTGCAGTTATCTCTTCTTTCCCACTCTGAAAAATACTGTACTTTGATTTTCTCTTTTACCCTAATAAGGCTGGCCATAAAGTTTTCTTCTTTATTCATAATTTAAAGGATGAGTTTCTGATGTTATATTTACTTAGTTCTCATGGGGATTCTTTTTCCAGTTTCCTTGATTTCAACTTATGTCTATATGAATCCCCTCCCCCACTGCCTTTAACCCTACATCTGACAGTCCTCTGGAAAAGTCAGTCTTTCTACTCCATGATCCATGTATACACACTGCCCACAATTTCAGAAGCTCCCAGTTCTGTCCCTTTCTCTAGATTACAGCATTCTCAGCAGCTCGACATTGACCTTAGGTCTGCTTCTCCCAGCCCTGGGAAGTGCTGTGAAGATAAAGAACTTCCAGACCTCCTGGCCACCCACCACCACCACTAACACGGCCACAAGCCTCCGGCCAAGGGAAGACAGAGGCTACTGGGACTCACCGGGTAGACAGAGAGGTGGGGTCCAGGGTCCAGATGAGAATGCAGGTCTGGCAGGCCACAGCCAAGACAGAGGCACTGAGGGGCTTCCAGGCCAGAGCGGCCACATTTCGCTGCAGCCGGTGCTTCAGGGAGGGGACTATAGTGCTGTGGTGAACGTTAAGGGACTGAGTCAAAGCAGGGACACTATAGCTCAGGGGACCGGAATTCAGTTGAGGAGGGAAAGGCAAGAGAAGAAAGCTGATCACCCAGGGCCTAGGGGTATTATGGGATAGGATAGGATAAAGGTTAGATCTGGAAATGGGACACATCTAGTTGTAGAGACTCCCTGACCCTAGTTCTGGAAGGGGTCCTGTGGCCCAGGCCCAGGAACCTACAGGAGCCCTGGAACCAAGACTGATGAGGAAAGAAGACTGACTTAGGGAGACCGAAGAGTCAGAGCCCGCCCAGTAGGTGTCCACATACCTGTTGGCATTATACACCCGGATTGAGTCATCTAGCAGGGCCACTGCAAACTTGTTGGTGTGGGGGTGCCAGGCAAAGACCCGCAAGCAGCAGCTGGACCTGGGGCCAGAGTGAGCATGAGGGGCCTGAACCCATCCCCCAACCCAGAGGCTCAGGTTCCCTTTCACGTGAGGGCATTATTGCTTTTCACTTTTTCTTTTATTTCTTTTTTTGGGAGTGAGAATGTGGGTAACAGTCAGGAAAGGGGTGAGAGGGGTCTCTGCCTTGACTTCCCTCTCCCCCAGAGAAGTTCCAAGGTTCAGGACTTCCTTCCCACAAAAGCCTCAGGGCTTGTACACTCACCAGTTTGTGACTTGGGCAAATTCAGCAATCAGATCTTCGCTCCTGAGCTGTGAGAACAAAGCGGATAGAGGATGTGCTGGGGCAAAGGGAGCTTATCCCCCCAACTTCCCACAGGGGAACTGGACCACTCCCACCCTCTGCAGCCTTTCTTCCCACCCCACCCTGACCCTAAGGGATGGGAAGTGGAAGAGGGCAGGAGTGAGGGAGTAGCAGCCAAAGGGCCAGGGGAGGAAGCCAAACTTACAGACAGATGGGGGAACAGGGACCCATGGAGGGAGGAGGCCCATCGACAGAGTGCCAGGGCCCAGCTGGACGCCGTCTTCACCCACTCAAACACTGTGGGGATGAGGAAGCAGCTCTGATTAAACCATTCACAGGGCTGTCACTGGGTACCCTTGGATAAGGAATGAACAAGGAAAGGACAAGCATTCCCCAGGGCCTTCTGCCCAACCCATACTCAAGATACCCACTCTGGGGTATGTGAGATAGGCAGAGGACAAAAGAAGATGGCACCACATAGACAACTAGGACAGGAAAAACAAGGCTAAAGGGAAGGGGGCTGGGCCCAGAGGTATTGGGATGAGTTAGGAAAAATATGGAGGGGAGATGCCAACCACAAAACTAGAGAAGGTTGTAGGGAAAAGTACTTACCCTCCTCCTCTGAGTTCGCGATTTCATTCAGCACCCCAAAAAGGCCCATATCACGCCTGAGGAGAGGAAGCTGGGAGTCAGATTACTCTGATCCCTTTGGTCTCCCTCTGCAAGTTATACTCATTTAGTAAATGTGTACTAAAAATAAAAGCACTCAGGGGCGCCTGGGTGGCATAGTAGGTGGAATGTGTGACTTTTTTTTTTAAGATTTTATTTATTGGGCGCCTGGGTGGCTCAGTCGGTTAAGCGACTGCCTTCGGCTCAGGTCATGATCCTGGAGTCCCGGGATCGAGTCCCGCATCGGGCTCTCTGCTCGGCAGGGAGCCTGCTTCTCCCTCTGACCCTCCCCCTCTCGTGCTCTCGCTCTCTCTCTCTCTCGCAAATAAATAAATAAAATCTTTAAAAATAAATAAATAAAATAAAAAATAAAGATTTTATTTATTTATTTGCGAGAGAGAATGAGAGACAGAGAGCACGAGAGGGGGAGGGTCAGAGGGAGAAGCAGGCTCCCTGCCGAGCAGAGAGCCCGATGCGGGACTCGATCCCGGGACTCCAGGATCATGACCTGAGCCGAAGGCAGTCGCTTAACCGACTGAGCCACCCAGGCGCCCCAGGAATGTGTGACTCTTAATCTCCGGGTTTTGAGTTCAGGCCCCACAATGGATGTAGAGATCACTTAAAAATAAAATCTTTGCGGGGCACCTGGGTGGCTCAGTTGGTTGGGTGACTGCCTTCGGCTCAGGTCATGATTCCAGAGCCCTGAGATCAAGTCCCACGTCGGGCTCCGGGCTCAGCGGGAAGCCTGTTTCTCCCTCTGACCCTCTCCCCTCTCATGATGTTTCTCACTCTCTCTCTCAAATAAACAAATAAAATCTTTAAAAAATATATAAATAAATAAAATAAAATCTCTGGGATGCCTGGGTGGCTCAGTCAGTTAAGTGTCTGACTCTTGATTTCAGCTCAGGTCTTGATCTCAGGGTCGTGAGTTCAAGCCCCACAACGGGCTCCATGCTGGGTATGGAGCCTACTTAAAATAAAATAACACAACACAAAATCTTAAAAAAAAAAAAAAGGAGCATTCACACTTAATGAGTTCCAAGTATGTGCCAGGCACTTTATATATTATCCTTTCATTTAATTATCACACTAATCTGAATGGCATTCTGCTCATACCAACAAGGCAACTAAGGCTCAGAAGTCTTTCAGGGCTTTGTGAGCAGGTCAGGGGATCAAGGCCCACCCTAAGCCTGTGAATGGAAAGCCATGGAAAGATTTTTTTTTTTTTAAGTAATCTCTACACCCAACATGGGTTCAAACTCATGACCCTGAGATCAACAGTCATGCTCTACTGACTGAGCAAGCCAGTTGCCCCACCATGGAAGGATTTTAAGCAGAGGAATAAACTGATCACACCAGCATTTTAAAGATTTATTTATTTGAGAGAGAGAGCAAGCGAGCACAGGCATATGTGCGCACCAGTTGGGGGAGGGGCAGGAGAGAACCTTCAAGCAGACTTTCCACTGAGCATGGAGCCTGGAGCGGGCTCCATCTCACGACCTGAGCAGAAACCAAGAGTCGGATGCCCAACCAACTAAGCCACCCAGGCACCACCCCCCCAAACTGGCATTTTAGAAAGATCAGTGTGGCTACAAATTAGAGGGACGGCACAAAAATGGAGAGGAGGGGATGAGTTAAGAAGCTACTGCAGGAATCTGGAAAAAAGGCCAAAGTGCTCTGAACCAACAGGGTTGGAGAAAAGCAGATAGATTTGAGAGGTTGAAGAAGTAGAATGAACAGAATTTGAGGGCTAACTAGACATTAGTAGGAGTAACATCAAACGAAACACCTATGTAATAATCGCAGTAGCTAATACTGCGCACCATACGCCAAGGCTGGGCTAGATGCTCTGCATGCATTATCTAATTCAGTCACTATCACAACCCTTCAACATAGGTATTGTTACATCTGCATTTGTAGATGAGAGAACAGAGGCATTAAGAGGTTGATATTGTCAATGTGACCTCGATAGGACATAGCTGCATCAGGATTCAACCTGTCTGCCTCAGAGCCTACACTCAAAAATCACTTGCTCCTGGGGCGCCTGGGGGGGGCTCAGTCGTTAAGCATCTGCCTTCGGCTCAGGTCATGATCCCAGGGTCCTGGGATTGAGCCCCGCATCGGGCTCCCTGCTCAGCGGGGAGCCTGCTTCTCCCTCTCCCACTCCCCCTGCTTGTGTTCCCTCTCTCGCTGCATCTGTCAAATAAATAAATAAAATCTAAAAAAAAAAAACCACTTGCTCCTGAATGAGCAGTGAGGCCATTCCTTGAGATGAAAAACACGAGATAGAAACAGGTTTGGAGGGCGCCTGGGTGGCTCAGTTGGTTAAGCGACTGCCTTCGGCTCAGGTCATGATCCTGGAGTCCCTGGATCGAGTCCCGCATCGGGCTCCCTGCTCGGCGGGGAGTCTGCTTCTCCCTCTGACCCTCCCCCCTCTCATGTGCTCTCTCTCTCATTCTCTCTCTCTCAAATAAATAAATAAAAAATCTTAAAAAAAAAAAAAGCAGGTTTGGAAAGGAAAATGAAGAGATCGGCTTTGAACACGCGGAGTGTGTAAAAGCCTGCAGAAGAGCCAACTGAGGGTGTCTGGTAGACAAGGGAACACCCAGGTATGAAGTCTCAATTCCGAGTCCAGCCCAGGACACCAGCATTTCAGGGACATCGGAAAGAGGAGGCACAGAGAAGGCAGAGAAGCAGCAACTGAAGAGGTAGGCAGTGAGAAAGAATGACTTATCAGGGACTGAATGACTTATCAGACAATGAATGGCTGTTTAACTTCACTCACACAAAGATGCGCAAATTAAATGGTACTCTGATAACAAATACCTCGATCTGGCGGCACGTGTGTTGGGGAGCGGGCACTCTCATACACTGCTGGTGGGACTGTAAATATGTACAATTTCAATGGAGGGCCATTTGGCAGCAGCTCACAAAATTACAAATGAACATACCCTTTGAAGCCACCAACTAGATTTGTAGGAATTTATCCTACACATGACAGTGATAATAACTAACCCTTGAAGGTATTTTTTTTTTTAACCCTTGAAGGTATTAATATGTATGTGCCAGGCACTGTTCTCTAAGTGCTTTACATCCATTAATTCATTTCATCGTCACTACACCTTGTAAAATCGGTCCCCTTTTACAGATGAGGAAAGTGAGGGACCAAGTGATTAAGTAACTTGCCCAAGATCACACAGCTAAAGAGTGACAAAGCCAGGACCTGAACCCAGGCAGTATGGCTCCACTCCTAAATGTGCTAAACGAATGACCTAAATATGAGATTATTCACTGCAACACTATCCCTAACCTTGCTGAGCTTCAGGTAAGGGCTCAGAAAGTGGTAATGATACAAAGAGCAGGTAGGGAGCAGGCTCACTTAAACCAGAAAGCAAGGCAAGTCATTGGAGATGAAATGAACTACTGTCGACTTAGGTTTCCCAATAAGGACTACTAATTTGTTATGATGAATGATATCCGGCACTGAGCTAAAGAGAGCCTGGCAGCCCAAGGCAGAGGGATGTTGACCCCATCTTCTCTGGGATCTGCAGACCATGATCCGGGAGACCCTTTGCGACATCTCACCATACGTTGATGCATCTCTTCCACACTTGCTCCCGGTGATGGATGAAGGCAGTTCTTGTGCCATGGTCCAGCCTCCCAGGGGTCTTCAGGGGATCCTTGGTTAGGTTCAGGACAGGAAGATTGATCCACTATAGGCCAGAAGTGAGAGGTGTGAGAGGTGTGACAGTGAGTCAGTCTCTTTCCCAGATCTCTGCTGAACTCCCTGCCATCTCCAAACCATGGCTGGGCTAAGAGTAAGAGGCTCTGGAAACCTGTTTCCCATTCCCATAAACTTAATCCTTGTGGGAAAGTGAAACAGCTTAACTCCCTTATCTGTAAAACTAGCGTATTTCATAGGGTTGCTGTGATTATTGGATCTTAGAACATCTGTGAGGCACACCTGATTCAGTCTCTTTCTTACATAGCAAACGCTCAATAAATCAGCAGTTTCTCTCCCTTTTCTTTCCCAGGAACTCCGTGGGGGAGAAAAAAAAAAAAAACAAACTCCAGGTTGTGCCTTCCCAGCTCTCACAGATACGGTCTTCAACTTTTCAACAGTTCTCCTGCACCCTCACATCCCCTAAATTCTCCCTCATTCTCTCCATTCCCTCCAGGCCCGCCCCACAGCTCCTCAACATCCCTCATCCTCCAATCCCAGCCCTAAAATACATTCCAGCCCTTCTAGTCTCGAGTCTGGGCCAGGCTGCTTCCAGTCGACCAGCCTGAGGACCACGACCGCTGGCCCCGCTACGGGGCCTCAGGTCCCCTATTCTCTCGGGCCCCGCCCCCACGCCGGTAGATCCCCTCCCTCCTCGCTCCGACCACCTGGCCCCGGAAGTCGGGAGGCGGACTCTCATAGCTATTGCCTGTCGTCAACTCGTTATTGTGCTCGTAGAGGGTGACTTGACCCCTAGGCGGCGGCGGAGGGAACAGTCCCAGGGAACACATCTTGCCGGGCCCGAGGACGTCTGGAATCGGTAAGCTCACGGATCCCGCTTCCCTAACCCTCTTAGTTCCCGGGCTAGATTCGGATCCGTACGGGTACCCGTCTGGGACAAACGGCAGTGCCCAAATTCAACGGAAGTTAGGGGAAGAGAAACGCAGAACACGAACGCGTGCGCAGTCCCGGGACAGACTGCCAGAACTTCCTCGCGCGCCGCCTGGCGGCCGGAGGGGGAGCGGCGCCGGCATGTCCGCAGGGTCAGCCCCTAGTTAAGGGTCAGAGTGGGGTTTGTGTGTGTGTGTGTGTGTGTGTGTGTGTGTGTGTGTTTTCTGTGAGACTGCCTTTTTCCCCCAGTTCCGAATTCCGCAACACAGTTTCCCACTCACCTCTCAGCGCTCAGAAAGCCCAAGATAAGCCACGTTCAGGGAAGTATCTAATTAAACCCTCCCAGGACCGTGGATCGTCCAGAGGAAAATGCGGACCTTCTTGGGCAGCTGGCTGGAAAGCTGAGGGAAAAGCCTCCGGGAGGAGTAAAGTCAGGAGAGACCTTGGGAGGGAGAGGGATGCGCCAGCCAAAACCTCAGGCTCCCGGGGTTAGGGGTGGAGGGCGAGTGAGTTGGAAAAAAGTGACGTTTCCTGAGTGTGTATTATACAGTAAAGTGCTTATATAATTTTTGTTTAAAGATTTTATTTATTTACTCATGAGAGACAGAGAGAGAGAGGCAGAGGGAGAAGCAGGCTCCCTTTTGAGCAAGGAGCTGGATACGGGGCTCTATCCCAGGGCCCTGGGATCAAGACCTAAGCCCAAGGCAGATGCTTAACCAACTGAGCCACTCAGGTGCCCCAAGTGCTTGTATAATCTTTACAACAACCCCATGAGGTGAAGGCATGAGGACAGTGAGGCACAGAGAGGTTGTACCAAAGCCAGCATTCTGATTTAAGAATAAAAGTGGCATTGGGGCGCTTGGCTGGGCCAGTCGGTGGAGCCTGCGACTCTTAATCTCAGAGTGGTGAGTTCAGGCCAGTTCTACATGTTGGGTGTAGAGTTTACTTAAAAAATAAATAAGGGGCGGGCGCCTGGGTGGCTCAGATGGTTAAGCGTCTGCCTTCGGCTCAGGTCATGATCCCAGGGTCCTGGGATCGAGTCCCGCATCGAGCTCTCTGCTCCTTGGGAGCCTGCTTCTCCCTCTGCCTCTCTCTCTCTCTGTCTCTCATGAATGAATAAATAAAATCTTAAAAAATAAATAAATAAATAAATAAGGGGCGCCTGGGTGGCTCAGTCGTTAAGCGTCTGCCTTCGGCTCAGGTCATGATCCCAGAGTCCTGGAATCGAGCCCCGCATTGGGCTCCCTGCTTGGCGGGAAGGCTGCTTCTCCCTCTCCCACTCCCCCTGCTTGTGTTCACTCTCTCGCTGTGTCGCTCTCTGTCAAATTAATTAATTAATTAATATTTTAAAAAGAAGAAGAGGTGTGCCTGGGTGGCTCAGTCAGTTAAGTGTCTGCCTTCAGCTCAGGTCATGATCCCAGGGTCTTGGGATCAAGCCCTGCATCGGGCTCCCTGCTCGGCAGGGAGCCTGCTTGTCCCTCTCCCTCTGCCCCCACCCCTGGCTTTTGTTCGTGCTCTCTCTCTCTCTCCCCCTCCCCCGTGCGTGCTCTCTCTTTTAAATATCAAAGAAGAAAAGTGAGATTGATTTTATTTTGATTCCAAAGGATGGAACTAGAATGCAGAATGGAGGCCCCTCTTCTTAAAGCTGTGTGATTTTGGGAAAGTCTGAATTCTTTGGGCCTCAACTTCCTCACTTTTGCAGTGTCCTAATTATTTCCCATGGTTGCTTCCCATACGAAATAATGGAAATGAAGCCATTTAATAAATTTTAAGTACTAGGGGCGCCTGGGTGGCTCAATCGTTAAGCGTCTGCCTTCGGTTCAGGTCATGATCCCAGCATCCTGGGATCGAGCCCCGCATCGGGCTCCCTCCTCCTTGGGAAGCCTGCTTCTCCCTCTCCCACTCCCCCTGCTTGTGTTCCCTCTCTCGCTGTCTCTCTCTGTCAAATAAATAAATAAAATCTTTAAAAAAATTTTTTTAAGTACTAAACACTTGATTAGCCATAACTTTGCCATGAACTCGGTGACCTTGGGCTTTGGTTTGTTCATTTAATAAGGGTTAATGGGCAATT
The DNA here is from genome assembly GCF_002201575.2 of Neomonachus schauinslandi. Classification (NCBI taxonomy): domain Eukaryota; kingdom Metazoa; phylum Chordata; class Mammalia; order Carnivora; family Phocidae; genus Neomonachus; species Neomonachus schauinslandi. The sequence goes on along the minus strand of NC_058407.1, from coordinate 60,435,663 downwards.
CCAACGACCATGCTCTGGGGACAAAGAAATATATAAAGCCTAGTCCCCATTCCCAAGAGTTGCCCTAGTTGGAGAATCTAGGGGGCATTCTAAGTTTAACGATCCCCGGCTCTGTCTGCTCTTCCTTTTTACATGAAAAGTTGCCACCAAGAAGAGTTATTCCAGAGTCAGAAAACAGGAAGGCTCCAGAAGGCTTCTCTGAAAATGCCCTTACCACAGAGAAAGCCATGGGTCTCCTCTACTCTAGTACTTCCCAAATGTTAGTGAACATAGACACACTGGAGGATCTTGCTAAAATGCAGATTCTGGGGTGGAGCTCTTAAGCTGTATTTCCAAAACGCCCCCCACGTGATACTGCACAGACCAAATTTTGAGTAGCCCCAGTTTAATTTTCTAGGTTAGTGCAGTCACCTGGAAAGTCACGGAAAGCTTAAAGAGCATAGAGTAAAAACAGGGTAGTTTGGGGAAACTTGCTGAGAAAGCTCTCCTTGAAAGAGGGAAGCAGTGCAGGCTTTGAAGGAAGACAGGGAGCCCTGACTCTGACAGATTAGTGAAGAGCACCGAGAACCTACCCACAAAGTTTTTGTTTGTACTCAATCATGCCACCATCCAACCCCAGAGACCCCCCCCCCCCCGCAAAGAAATCACTGCGGACTGGGCCTGCAACTTGCGCGTCCCTTCGGTGAAGCCTGATTCCTACTAACAGGTTGTGTTGTAATTACCGAGTTAGGTGCCTGCCTCTCACCCTGTAATATGAACTGGGGAGGAGGAACAGTGCGCTGTGTTTTCTTGTTCGGCCCCCGCCTCCCCCATACTTACTTAACGTTTGTTCAGTGTTTTTCAGGGTTTGCGGATTCTTGGGAGGCCCACATCCAGGCCTAGCGCACTCCCCACTCACTTCACCAGGGGGCGCGGCGGCCCCAGCGACACAGCGACGGTGACCCACCGCCCCACGGACTCAGAGCGCTCAGCGGGCGGTCTCCAGGGCCGGGAGTGGGGGGAGCACCCTACCACCTGGGCGGGAAACCGAGGCAGCGCCGGGCCACTGCCCAAGTTTTCTAAAGGGGTCCCCGACTTAGGGAGGCGGGAGGTGCCGACGGAGCCTGGGTGCCCGGAGCTCGGCCCGCCGGCGCCCGGCGCCCCGGCTCAGGGCCGGTAACCAGGCGCACATGGCCCGCCCGGCCCTGTTTGTCCTGGCAGCGCGCCGCCGCTATTTGAGGCGGTTTTTATCTCCCAGAAACCAGCAAAACCCCAAGCGGAGTCTAGGGAAGATGAAAGGGGCCGAGGGGCCGGGAGGGGAGGACCGCGAGGCCGCGGCGGGCGGGGGCTGGCACCGGACAGGCGGGGACCGGGAGGCGAGAGGGCCAGGCCCTGGGGGGTCCCGAGGAGCCTGCCCGGCGGAGTGGGGGCGGGAGCCCGGGACCCCCGCCCCTCGGTCGCGCCCCCAGAGCGCGTCTCTTCCGCCGCTGCCCCCGACCCCAGCCTGCGGGAGGAGCCCCGGAACGCAGCCCTCTTCGAAGCGCCTCTGAAGCGGCGCGCCCCGCCTCAGGGCAGGAGGCTTCGCACCTGGCCGGGGCGGCCGCGGCGGCAGGCTGAGGAGGGGGCTGGCCGCCCGAGCCCGCCCGCAGCGCCTCCCGAGCCCCGGCGGGCGGGCGGAGGATTGGTCGCCGGGGGCGCCGCCGGTGCGCCCCCTCAGCCCCGCGGGGGAGCCCGGGGGCGGGGGCCGCACAAAGCCCTATTGTGGCTGCGGGCTGGCCGCCACAGAGTGGCTTTTGTTCGTCCGCTAACTCGGCGGCGGGCACGGCTGATTGCAGGCCCGGGGCAGGGGGCGGTTACGTGCCAGGCCGGGGCCGCCCGCCGGGACCCGCTCGGGGCCGCGCAGCAGTCCGCGCCGCGACCGCGACCGCGACCGCGGGGCCTTGCCCCGGCCGGGGTCGGGAGGCAGAGGCCGGGAGACAGCCGGGGAAGAAACCTCCCGCCTTCCCAGCTCGACGGGAAGCTCTGGCCGCTCAAAAACTGACCTCAGCCCGAGGGCCTGGCCGACGGAGCGTTCTGCCGCGGGCACACTGTGCCAATGTGCACGATAGGATGCCCGTGGGGAGTCTCCAGTTTGCCAGGGAAAAATCCTGTGGCTCACTCTTCTTCCTTCCTCTTTCTCTTTTCTCACCAGGACAAAATTTAAAATCGAACTTTTTATTAAATTAAAAAAAAAAAAAAAGACTCCATGAGGGCATGATCCTTTCCCTTCCACAATATTACCCTCTCCCCAAGCTCCAGCGGCTTTAACCCTTTAACTTGGGGCCTTGAGGGAGCAGGAGATAGGAAAGGAGGATCCAAAGTCACAGGAAAGGCATTCAAAGGCACGAAGCGGCTTTAAAAGTCACTAGAGGTGGAGCTGGGGGCATTGGAAGTCCCTGGTTGGGGGCCTGGGGATGCAACCCCAAATCAGCTCGGGGACCTCTGTCCTCCTAGCTCTATAAATTCCTCTTTCTCATGGCTTCTAGGCACCAGCCTAGCAGTGCCTTGTACAGAATAGGCACTCAATAAATACTTGATTTATTTGAATCTGATCCCAGAGAAAGCCTCCCCCACCTATTCTTCAGGAGAGGCACCTCCAAAGCAGTGTGCTCCTCCTGTTAGGTGGGCTTCCCCAAAGAGCATGTCCAGGATGGCAGCTGCAAGCTCTCCATAACCATGGCAACAAGGGATTAGCCTGATAGGGTCATGGTGTCAGGGGAGGGGCAGTGGAAGAACCATTTGCTCTGGGGTCAAGGGAGCTGGGGTACATTCCAGTCCTCCCCTCCATAGGACTTGAGGTTTCACAGCTTCAGGCTGGGGCTGGGAATATTAGGGACTCCCTAATTGAGAGACACCCCATCAACTCTTTAACAGAGATCTAGCTAACCAACCCTATTAGCAGAGATTCTATTAAAAGAGAAACCCCATTAACTGAGACCCTGATGATAGAAATTCTATTAACAAGATCTCCACTAACACTTTTTCTATACAGAGATACACTTAGCTAAAATTTCCATAGCAGAAATGGATCTCCTTCCCTCCCCAGCTCACTCTACCTGACCTGTCATCATAACTTAGATAAATAGAATTATTATTATTATTAGTATTCATTTCTCTTGGAACATAGGGGTTAAATATACAGGCCTGGGGGCAGCCTCCCTGACCCTGGGGTCACCCCATCTTTGGGATCAGATCCCCACTGGTCTGCCCCCCTCTTGGCACCCTGCTCCCTGCCAGGTCACTAACCCCAAGCCCCCTAACTCTGGTCCCTAATGAAGAGGCCACCAGGGGGCAATAAATTATCATCATCATCATCATCATCATTATGTTTGTAAAAACAAAAACAAAAATGCTCTGGAGCATGGAAAGCAAGTGGAAGAAGAAGCTGGGAAGACTGGAGCCTGGAAGCTAAGCAATAGTGGTAAATAAGCTTGGGAAGCAGAAAGGATGCTTGTCAAGGAGTTAGTGAGCTGGAGAAAGAAAGTGTTGGGAGCCCAGATGGAAGGAAAATGAGTTGGGTTGTAAGAGCAGAGGAGAGGGAAGCTGTGAGCAGGGGCAAGGGAAGATCTTAGGAAGCCAGAGTGCAGAAATCAGGCACAAGGTGAGGGCCTGAGATGAGAGTCTGCGGAACAGGCTCACGGCAAAGGGAGGGGTGAGCTAAGGAGGCATGCTGGGAGACACCCAGGCCCAGAATGGCCAGGGGAGAGATGGCAAGAGCCCCAAGGGCAGCATGCATACGGCAAAGGGGGTGAGGGGCAAGCAGTGGTCCACGAAGCTGGGGGAGGCTGGCAAGGCAGCCCTGGGACTGGAGACCCTCCACGCCGCTCAGATCTCCAGCAGGTTGCTCTGCTCTGGGCTGCCTTCAGGGGCTTTCTCTGGAGGTGCTGGGGATGCTGAAGGTCGGGGCGTCTGACCGGCCTCCTCTTCCCCTGCACTGCGGCCCTCCCCCAGTTCCTTGGGGCCGCCGGGAGGGGGCCCTGGGCCTGGCTCGCCGTGGGTACGTTGGTGTTTGCTCAGGTGGTCACTTCGGGTAAAGCGCTTGGAGCAGAGCAGGCAGGTGAACTTCTTCTCCCGGGTGTGGGTGCGCACGTGGCGCTCCAGCTCGTCCGAACGGGTGAACCTCTTGCCGCAGAAGAGCCAGTTGCAGACGAAGGGCCGCTCGCCCGTGTGCCAGCGCAAGTGGGCCTTCAGGTGCGAGGCCTTGCCGTACACCTTGCCGCAGCCCGGGATGTGGCAGCTGTGGATGGGCTTCTTCCGCAGCCCAGCTGCTGCCGCCCCCAGGCGCTCTAGCTCCTGGCAGTTGGGGCAGTCGCAGGAGGAACGCCCCGCTCCACCGCCTCCGTATCCACCACTGCCCCCGGAGCCGGCCCCCCGAGGGGGTTTGGCCCCACCGCTCCCCTCCAGCTGCCCGCTATTGCTCACTGCCTTGGGTTTATAGACGTCTTGGGGCAAGACATGCTGGGGCCCTGGTTGCAGGAGGTGAGGAGCTGGGTAGGGAGCTGGATTAAGGGGGGCAAAGTCGGACGGGTAGGTGGGCAGCTGGGGGTTCAGTGGAGGCTGAGCAGGGCCTGTGGGCAGTGTCCCCTGCAGCCCATCACCCTGGCCCTGCCCACCACCTAGCCAGTTGCCCCCGGGGTGCACGTCCCACCAAGGAGTAGGAGCGTTGCCTGGGCCCGGTGAGATGCCCGCGTGGATGCCTGCCTTGTACCAGGAGCCATAGGGGTGCGCCATGTCCAGAGAGGTGTAGACACTGGGCAGGCAGTCAGAAGAGCTGTGGCCTTTGGGCACTAGTAGCCCAGGGTCCTGGGTGCCTGTGGGCCCAGGGAATGAGTGGGAAAAAGGAGGGTAGTCATTGGCATAGCCCGAGGTGGGTGCAGGAGGACTGCCTGCAGGTGAGAGGAGCCCATTGGTGCTGGAAAAGGGGGCTGGGTAGGCATCCCCCATGGTTTTGGGGGCTGAAAGGTCACTGCCCACAGAGTATGGCTTCTTGGCGCCTGCTTTGCCCAGTGTCGCTGAGTCCCGCAGAGGGCTGGTGCCACCAAATTTGCTGCACGCTGCCGTCAGCATGGCCAGGGGACTGGAGCCATAGTGAGCTTCCTCCTGTGGACAGAGGGAAGCACGGCTTAGGGGGAGAGGAGGACAAGTGCAGAAGGAAGGGCAAAACTCTAGAGATGTGGAGAGCAGAACGAAGGGGTCCAGGAAGAGTTGAAGAGGATGGGAGGTAGAGGTGGAGGGGCCAGTGAACACGAGGCCCCAGGGCAGAGCTCAGATGGAGTCGTGGGGAGGAGAGCCAGGTCCAGACTGCACCCTAACAACCTGATCCAGGAGGCAGGAGGCAGAGCTCACTGTGGAGTTGCTGGGGTTCCGGGGCGCCTCAGAGGAACAGGAGACGCTGCTTAAATAGCCACGAGAAGAGCTGAGGATGGATGCAGGACCTAGGTGAGGTGAGAATTAGGGGTCCTACCCCTGGAAGTGGGTTCAGAGCAAGGGCCATGGTCAGAGACTTGGAGAGGAAAGATGAGGCTCAAAGAGTAACACGGGGAGAAAATAAAGTATTAGGGGACTGCAGTTGCCCCCACTCCAGATTTGCTCAGCTTTACCCCATATTTCACTTCCTGTCTCTGCCTCAGCTCTTGACTACGGCAGTGAGTGGCCTGGTCTCCCTGAGGCCGCAGCCTCATGTCCTTGGTAAGGAATCTCTTGGCAGGGATTCTAGGGCTGGGGTGCAAGAGGAAGCGACGCGGAGACACTGGGACATTGAGAGGGAACAGGGCTGTGGCCAAGCCAGGACTGTGGCTGAGGCAAGAATGTCTTTCAAGTGGGCAGTGGGCACCTCCTGCTTTGTGGAGTCAGCTGGTACCCCTTTGGGAAGGCCGGAGGAGCCCAAAGTCCTCACACCCCTCCAGGACCGGGAATTGGGATGGCTAAGATATGGGCTCACAGCCACACCCCTCCATGTCCAGTGTCCCCTACCATGTAGCCTACACATGTAGCTGGTCTCTCTTCACCCTTGCAGCACCGTGAGTGAAGGAAGATACGTAGATGTGGGGCATGGGGCTCTTTGAGAAACACAAAATGCCCTTAATGCTCATCATGCTGCTGCTACCAGGCCAAACCACCCTGAGATGCCCATCTGTCAGGAGCTCAAGGTACCCCTCCCTGGGTCAGCCTCAGGACGTGCCAGGAGGAGATACCCTCCAGAATCCGGGGCTGGTACAGACATCCATTTCTGAGAATCCCACCCAAAAAGATGCCCTCAAAAGCTGACCCTGTACAGTTCCCTGACTGCGGCCCTCAAAAACTGATGTATCTGGTACCTTCCCAGCTGAAAAAGAACCCAGGCGTCCAAGACCCGCCTGGTCCCTCTGAGCATGCAGCATGTGTGTGTGCGTGACACCAATCCTACAGCTACGTTTGGGGTTTTAAGGTTGCGGCGAGGGGTCTATGCCCTCATCACTCCCACACTGCTCCCCAAGTGCAGACCTGCCGCTCCCCTGCCCAGTCACCTCTTTCTGAGGTCCTGTCGACCCCACAGACTCCCAGATTTGAGTCACCAAAACCTTCCTGAAATCCGGCTATGGGAAAAGCCCTGGGTCCTCCCTAGCCAAAGTTTCCCTAGAGCCCCTGGTCTCCCAAGCAGAGGGTAAGCTGAGGCAAGGGTAGCTGGTGGGGCAGGACTCAAAGCCTAGCAGAAAGGTAAAACTACGGAGTGCGAAGGAGAGAGGCAGAGACCCAGAACCAGGAGGAGCGACAGACCCTGCCCAGGGTGAGGCACAGACGAAGAAGCCAGGGGTGGGGGAGGGGGAGCAGAGGGGAAAACTGGCAGTAAGGGGCAGAAATGGGCAGAGACCCAAAGGAGCAGAAAGGTGAAAAGACAAAGGGCAGGGAGAGAGAGGGAAGCAGAATAAACAAAGAAGTGATGGAGAGAGCCTGGGCTAGGAAGGCGGAGGAAAACAGAGAGGGAGAGAGAGGAGGAAGAAAACAGAAAAGGGGGAGGGGGAGAAGACAGATCTCCTACCTAAGAGAAAACCACCACGATGCTGGGCCCCAGAAAACCCCCAGACCAGGCCACTCCTCCCTCCTTCTCCCCCTGACCGCTTCTCCCCCTTGGCCCAGCCCGGCTCCGTTGGTTTCCCTGCGGTCGGTTTATTTTTAAAAACGCCGACGCCGTCCCCCCCGCCCGGCCCTCACACTGTGGCCACAGGGGCCTCCGCCAAGCCCAGGGACCCCACCCAGCTGGGGAGAGGGAAGGAGGGGTGAAAGAAGGCAAGCAGCCCCAGGCCAACAGGAGACCCCGGCCCTGGAGCAGAGGCCCCCAGGGCCCTGAGAGCAGGGAAGTGGGAGCAAGGCACCAGTCCCACTCGGATGGGTTCTGGAGGCCAAGAACTGGGCACCTGGCTAGCTTCACCGCGCCTCAGTTTCCTTCTCCAGCTACCTGCGCGCTCCTGAGAGGGTCCTACACATGCGCCCCCATACCTGATCACATGTATTCCTTTCCCAGGGGCCCAGGAGTCCCACCTTCCAGTTGTTTTTTCTCCTACCTCCACCCAACCTTCCGCTAAAACAATAAAAGCAGGCTGAAAGTACTGGCAAGGAGTCTCCAGAGAAAGAACAAGGAGCTGTCCCAGCTCTCTCACTCATAGGCGCAGCCCAGCTGGGGAAGTGGGAGCCTTTCTCCCGGGAGCTCACAGTGCCCCGCTGACCTCCTGCGGAAGCTCACTCTACATCTGAGGGCCAGCTGGCCATCCACTCTGAGCACCCAAGTTCCCGGGTGCTGTTCTCCACTTTCCGCCTCTGCCCACGTTGTTCGGTCCTCCCCACTTCCAATTCTCCATCCCCACCTGGCCCTCACCCCCATTTCTCCCTCCTGCCTCTTCCCCTGCAGCTCACTCGTCCCAGGTGAGCCTCTCATCGGGCAGCAGCTGCTTCCCTCTCGGAACCCCCAAGTTCTTTGCACCGCCAGAGAGCCCACCCATACAAGGCAGAGGGTTTCCTGGGTGGGGAAGAGGGACCGTTGAGGGCCCGAGTGCCCCAAAAGTAGGAGAAACAGGCAGAGGGACTGGAATGCCTTTGTGTTGGGGGCGCATCTCCAGCTCACCAGCAGTGAGGGACATGAAGGCCTGGCTGCCTGGACACACTCCTCTTGCCAAGTGCTATCCCAATCTGTGCCTTTCCTGTAGGCCTCAGGGCCAGCCCATCCCCCAGGCACCAGTGCCACGCTGGCAACTCTGGCATGGTGCCCACGCCCACTGGTACTGCCCCTGCCCTGGATGGCCCCAGGATTTCCATGCACCTTGGTCCTGAAGCTTCCTCAAGACCAACCGCAGGGTTTCAGTGATGGCTCAATATAGAGTCTGGTGGGGGGACAGCAGGGCGAGCAATCTGCCCTCGGTGCAGTAGAGCATCATGCCTGGGGACCCCTGACTGCATACAGAACAGTGACGAGGGGCGTCGTGTCTACCCCACTGGCTTGCATGCCATTCCTTCAGACTCAGTCTCAAATTCACCATTCCCAAATTCCACACACACCAGTCCTCACTTGGACCAGCAGATGCTCGGATGGCCCAGCTGCCACACATACACACACCCTGCGCTCTCACGAAGCCAGCCGTGCGTGCAGGCACGCTGCTTTACATTCTAACACTTACGCCCAGGCCAATGAACACAGGTGCCGAAAGATTCCCGCTCCATCTCACACACACACCTCTCCTACAGGCTGAATGAGCCGGCTTCCCGTTTGGCCCATGACCCCTGGGACTTGAGCTAGGGCACTGGGAGCAGAGATGGGTGCTTCTGAGGGGCGACTGAGGGTGGGTGACCTGAAGGGAGGACTCTCTGGCTCCAAATTCCTGTGGAGGGACCCAGAAAGCAGGACAGAGATGATGACAGAGAAACAGTCAGACTCAGAAGCAAGGAGAACTCAGGACGTTCTAAGTGGCTCTGAGTCCTTCCCTTCCAACTATGCACCTGGGGTCCCCCAGAACCCCTGGTAGAGTCAGTGATTTCTCAAAACCCCCAAATCTGACCTCCACGGTACCCTAGTTCCCTCCATCCCCAGTGCCAAAGGCAAGGGATGCTGGGGTCCCAGCCCGTAGGGGAAGTGCCCAGGCCGCCCTGGAGCTTCCCACTCCCAAAATAGAGCTGAGTTTGTCTTTGGCTGAAAGCTAAATATTTGTGAGCCGGGCAGGCGGCCTCAGACCCTGGCCCTCCTCCTTGGTTCCCTCTCAGGCCCAGGCCCAGTTCCTCTGGTCAGCCCCCCCACATGCACAGGACTGCCCTTCTCCCCTCTCCCATAGCTCACCTCTTCCTCTACACACACTGGCCCGGAGGCCCAGTCCCTGCCCACTACAAACCAGACCAGCTGCAGCTCAGGCTAGGAGCTCCCGGAGACGGGACCCCCAAGGCACCCCAGTTGCTGCATGGTGCCCACTCCACCAGCCTGCTCACTCTCTCCCCCCGTCTGCCAGGCTGACCTACCTCCCACACCTCCTCTTCCTCCTCTCTCCATCCCTGACCACTCCTCAGGGTTGGCGTGCGGGGCGGACCTCAGAGGTCCATGCCTTCTTCTGACCTGGCCCCTCTCATCTTCCTTTGACTGCTCTCTGACCCCTGGCCCCACTCTCTCCAACCCTTCCTCCTGCCCTCCCCCCCCCCCCCCCCCCGGCCCCGGCCTCCCTCCCCCTCCGGGGGGCCCTGGAAGGGACAAGCACCCCCGCCCCTGTTTGTGGGGGTTGGGGGGGGGGGTGCGGGCAGGGATTAGGGCCATTAGGACTGTCGCTGGTGTCCTGGGGGGAGGAGGGGGCAGTTACCTCAAGCAGGGAGGATGCCATCCTGAGGCTGGGGAACAGGTCCCAAGGAGCCAGGCAGATGGAGAGAGCCAGCCGAGCCGAGAGAGAGGGAGAGGGAGAGGGAGGGAGAATGGGAGAATGGGAGAGAAGAGATCTAAAGTTAGAAGGGACTGGGGGGTGGGGGGTGGGGGGGGCTGCTCTCTGTCTGTAGGGATCCACCCTCTAATTACAGCTTTCCCAGCGGAGAAGGCTCCGGATCCAATGAGCAGGGCGAGAGAGGGAGGCAGAGGGTCCAAATTTCCTGCTCCATTTGCTGAGCTCCCCAAAGAAGGGATCTGGGCGGGAGAGGAGAAACAGGGCTCCAGGGAAGGGGGTGGAAGCAGGAGGAGGGTAGGGCCATGGGCAAGTTGTCAGGGTGTCCTGGGAGGTGCTGGGGGGGAATCAAAGGGACGGTGGGCCCAGGTGTCCCTCACCCCGCCCCCAGCAATCCCATAGGCATCTGTGGGCACCCCTCCCAGGGCTCCCCAGTGTCATGTACCTGGGGGCTCTGGGGCTGGGTGTCCGGGGGTCTCTCCTCCCTGGAGGTCTGGCAGTGGGAGTGCGGGCAAGGGGTGACCTCAGGGCCCCGGGAGGGCTCTGCTCCTCTCCCAGGCCAGCTGCACTCCTGTTCCCACTCGGGCTGCGATCCTACAGTCCTACTCTGACTCCAGAGTCCTGGCTGCCGCCGCCGCCGCCGCCGCCGCTCTCCTACTGCCGCTGAGGGAAGGAACAGGAGGGAAAAGGAACAAACCCCAAACCACTAATTAGAGATCCAGGGGGGGGATGGGGGATTGGGGACGACACTCACACAGAGAGACTGGAACACACTGACAGACACACTCATGGACAAACACAGGATGATACGTGCACACGTCCGCACACACACGGTGCTGCCCACACGGCCACCGCCGCTGTCATGAACGGACACAGACAAACACACACACGAATGGGCACAGTGACATGGCTGGGGGTGCACCCCCCCCCCGAGCTGACCACAGAGACGCTTGCTTCCCCCGTCACACGCACCCCTAGATCAGGAGAACAGTGTGTATGTGCATGTGTACACACACACGTGTGTGTGTGCGTGTGCGTGTGTGTGCGTGTGTGTGCGTGTGTGTGTGTGTGTGTGTGTGGTGAGAGGCAGGAGGGAGCCCGTGCTCTGGGTGGAGGCTTCAGCTGCCTAAACTTTTAGGGTCACTGAGGTAGGTTAGAGAGCAAGGCCTGGAGGAGGGGTGGAGAGTGGGAGGAGGGCTTGGCACAGGCTCAGGGGCTCCCCAATCTTCTTCCCAATGCCTCAGTTTCACTCCTCGAAAGTAGCACCTAGGCCTACCTCCCTTTGTGGGGCAGAACCTGGATCTTTTGATTCTAAGAAAATTGAAGGTGGGCAGGAGTGAGGGTGGAGGTGGAAGGTCATTGGGTCAACTCATCTGTGCCTGAGCCTAGCCCCTCTGGATTCACTCCCAAAAAAGATAAGCCTTGGCCTTCGTTATTCCTTGCCAGTTACCATCCCCCGGCTCCTCTTGGCCATATATCAAATCTCCATCCTTTGCTGGATAGTTCTGAGTGGTCGTGCTTTCCTGGGAGGGAGCTCCCCGTTCCCTTTGTCATTGTCATGCATCAGTGCCCTCTTGCAGCAGGCAGAATTGAAGTTAGAGCTACAGCAGGACTTCCCAACGGTGACTTCTCATCAAAATGGGGAAGAAAAGAAGGCAGGTCAATTAGGTTGGGAGAAGGAAACCCAAAAACTCTATGGCCTGAAATCTGGGCCGTCAGGTAAGTTTCTGGGAAAGAGGGGACCGGGTCACCAGTGGGTAGCGTCTCTCCCACAGAGGGGCCCAGCCAGCCACGGTTGCTTTGCAAGTTATTCCCCAACATAACCCTCAGCCCCTCCTAGCCTCAGTCCATCAGAGGAAAGGAGACATGTCCTTCCCCACTCCCCTCACTTCCCAACACAGTTCCCTTACTTTCTCCCCTTGCGTGCCCACTTCCCTGCTCCTTTTGCTCTCACTGATGAAAAGGTGGGGAGGAGGGAGGAGCACCCTGGAGGTCCAGGGAGAGTTAAGTGCAGTTTAACCAGCAGGCAGGATCAAAATTCAGGACCAGGCATTTGGATTCCAGCCCCATGATGTGAATTCCCCAAGGAACCCTGTGGGCCCAGCATTTAGGGAAAGGGTTAGGGAATCAGGGTGTCTGGCTGACAAACGGAAAAGGAAGCAAAAAAAAAGAAAGAAAGAGCAGAAAGACCCAGAGATACACAGAACAAATAAAACAATCAAGAGAGGGGCGCCTGGGTGGCTCAGTCGTTAAACGTCTGCCTTCGGCTCAGGTCATGATCCCAGGGTCCTGGGATCGAGTCCCACGTTGGGCTCCCTGCTCTGCGGGAAGCCTGCTTCTCCCTCTCCCACTCCCCCTGCTTGTGTTCCCTCTCTCGCTGTGTCTCTCTCTGTCAAATAAATAAATAAAATCTTAAAAAAAAAAAAAAAAAAACAATCAAGAGAACCAGAAGAGACGCTGTGGGACATAAAAGAGAAAGAGACAAGAGGGTAACAGAAGACCAGGTGCTGCTTGGCTTTAAAAAAGCAGGGGGGGGGTGGGGGGAGGAAAAGGAAAAGAAACGGGCCCAGAAGAACAAAGATAGAAACAATGGCTTGGAAGGACAGAACAGAGAAAATAGCCGGAGGCATGGCCAGGTCTGGAGGAGGCAGAGGGTTAAGCGGCTGGGCAGGTGGGGGGCGGGGATGGAGTATAAATAGCGCATAATTGTGTCCGATGATTACACGGGCCACCCCACCCGTCTGCCCGAGAGGAAGTGCCCGTGGTGGGGTGTCCCTGTGACCTCCCAGTCTCCCCCTGGTGGGGGCATCTGAGGCTGAGGTGCCAGATGGATTTCTGGGGCCCCCCACTCCAAAGCTAGGATGAAGGGGAAGCTTTGGAGAAATTACTGCACAGCCAGCAAAAAAGCCTGAGACCAGCTGGATCAGGCAGGCAACTGAGGCAGAGGAGAAAAGTCTAGACTCCAGAATAGAGAAGAGGTGGCAGGTGAGAGAAGGGGTTGGAGCTCAGCCTAGATTGGGAAAGAAAGGAAGAGACTGAACGGAAAACAAAGCAGGATGAATGGAGGTGCAGGGCTGGGGAGAGGAGGTGGGGAGGCAGAGTTCAACCTTTTCCACTTCCCTTGGGGGCCTTATCCCTTATCCTACCTGGGAAGGGGCAGGAGTGCTGGGGAAGGAAAAGGAAGGAGCAAGGTTCCCAGAAATATGTGTGCCAAGGGTCCCTGATGTGTTACCCCCAGTAGGATAGTGCCTGGACACAGAGCCCCCTCCCAAAGGTCAGTGCCAAAGCCAGGCAGAGAGGTTGCTTGAAGCCCCCAGCTGCCTCCCTTGGGACCCTGGGTTCTGACTTCTTCTACACCCTTTTTTTTAGTGTTGAATTTTATTTATTTATTTGACAGAGAGAGAGACAGTCAGAGAGGGAACACAAGCAGGGGGAGTGGGAGAGGGAGAAGCAGGCTTCCCGCTGAGCAAGGAGCCTGATGCGGGGCTCGATCTGCCCCCAGGGGCTAGGGGCAGCAACTGGGAGCCCTGACCAAGGACCTGCCTCCACCCTTACAGGCCTCCCTCAGCCCAGCCTCCCAGGGGGTGGGGCAGCCCAGGCAGAGGCGCCATGTGGCAGGGGCGGGTAGAGGCTGCGGCTCTGGTCCTTCCAGTATAAACCCCCTAGGCATCTGGTTTCTATCCACCACCCCCCACCACCCTGGGGGCCCCTCAGCCTCCGCCCATGGCCACCCAGATGCTGAGCTCTGAGATGGACGCCTCTGAAGGAAGGGGTGGGATGGTGCCTTTCTGATCTCTCAACCCCAGGACTGGGCTGAACCACAGGGACCGCTCCCTTCCCTCGCTCCCCTAGAAGTATCAGGGTGGGATTTCTAGGTTAGAGGGGTTGAATCTGGAACCTGCCTCAGTTCTCTCTAATGGTTGGGGATCCTTTGGAAAGTTTGGGGGGGGGTGGGAATGGGTGAGGTGGAGAGACAGTGAAACCTGGCCAGAGTGGAAGATTCTATCCCCCTACTCCTCAGGGAAGCTGCCTCCTTCCACACCCACTGTCCTCTGCCCACCCTCCTAGGCCGGGCTCCTGCTGACAGCCCTACACCAAAGGGACTCCTAACCCTTTCCTGTTGTTGTTATAGAAGGTTTGGCTACCCTAGAATCACCAGTGAACAGCCAATAGAGGCCCTGAAATAGAGTTGGACACATACTCTAAATACATACCTAACGAGTGACACCCTTTCAGATACACACTTGCACACACGCTGAATTAGGAAAATATGCTGACCCTTGAATAATTCAAGGGTTAGGGGCACCAACCCCCTGACAGTCGGAGATCAGCATATAACTTTTGATCCCCTGCAAATGTAACTACTAATAGCCTGCCGTTGACCCGGAGCCTTACTGATAACAGTCGGTTAACACGTATTTTGTACGTTCTATTATATACTGTATTCTTACAATAAAGTAAGCTAGAGAAAATATAATGTTATTAAGAAAATCATCAGATGGGGCGCCTGGGTGGCTCAGTTGGTTAAGCGACTGCCTTCGGCTCAGGTCATGATCCTGGAGTCCCGGGATCGAGTCCCGCATCGGGCTCCCTGCTCGGCAGGGAGTCTGCTTCTCCCTCTCACCCTCCTCCCTCTCCTGCTCTCTGTCTCTCATTCTCTCTCTCTCAAATAAATAAATAAAATCTTAAAAAAAAAAAAAAAAGAAAATCATCAGAAAGAGAAAATATGTTTTTGTACTGTACTGTAAAAAAAAAAAAAAAAAAGGTGTATAAGTGGGCCCACACAGTTCAAACCCATGTTGCTCAAGGGTCAACTGAATCCTCTGCAGGTACCCACACTGATACACACTGATTATATATATATATCTCTTATGGAAAAGATGTTTATACCAAGGTACTTAGCCTAACCCCCAATCACAAGAATGCACACAGCAGTATGCATACACGCAGACAGACTCACAGTCCCCTCGAATACCTGCCCAACCAGGGACACACACGGACTCCCCTCAGTACACACGCTTACATATATGGCAGACGTCGCACACATGCACACGGGCCTAGCATCACAACCGTACAGCTCTAAAGGTCCCTGAAGTCTCCCCGAGGGGATTTACGAACCCCTCTTCCCCCAGGAATCTGGGGAAAAGGGTGATGTGGAGAGCACTGCCAGTCCTACAAACAGCCGCCTGCAACTCCTACTAGTGTAGCAACCTCTAGTGTACATTTGGGGGACTCAAAGATCCTTTACGCCCCGTATCCTCCAGAGTTGAGAGACCCGGATGCGCCAGCGAACTCCCTGGCCCTGGGGAGCCCTGGCATCCCCCCCCCCACCCAGACCCCCCCTGCTCTGCGGCCCGCTGACTCATCCCTCCCTCTGTGGAGCTCCCCAACCACAGGGGCCTGGAAGAGAAGCTTGGAAAGTTGCGCTCATGTCCCGGGCCCCTGGTCTGGCCACTACCCGCACCCCCCTCAATGCACCCAGGCCCAGCCCTTGTCTCCAGGAGAGACACCAGTGACAGAGAACACAGAGGGGACAAGAAAGAAGAAGGCACCCAGAGACAGGGAAACAGGAAGACAAAAGGAGAGACATGGGGTGGGCTGGGGGGGGGTGGACAGAGAGATGGTGGGGAGGGAGATAAGAGGCCCTGGGGGACAGTTGCTGATCTGGTAGGGCCCTCCAAAAACAATGGAGCTGGTGACCAGGGAAACTTGCTCCTTGGGTTGGGGGAAGATCCACTCAAGATTTCGGGTTGTGGCCACTGCCCTGGGCATTGACAGAGCATTCTGAGCCTAGGCTCAGGGCCCTTGGGGAAAAGGATCCAATTCTGGGAGGCAAAGCTGAGAACACAGGGCAAAAGGGAAGCTTTCAAGAGGCCAGCAACCTCTGTATAGAAGAGCTTGGAAGCGGGGCTCCCCTCCCCAACACATTTACATGTTACATGCCTACCCCAACTCCCTCATTCTCTGCTGGGTCTCCCCATCCCTTCTTCCAGCACCAGGGCTGCAAGGCAGGACTCCTGGTGCTAGTCCATGCTCCCCTCTGCTCTGAGCCTTGGCTTCCCTAGTTGACATTTGAGTCCTGAGATAATACAGCAATTCTGGGGTGTGGGGGGCTGCTGATCAGAATCAGAAAGAGACGTGCTGGGGCGCCAGGCTGGCTCAGTCAGAAGAGTATGTGACTCTTGATCTCGGGGTCCTGAGTTCGAGCCCCATGCTGGGTATAGAGATTACTTGAATAAACAAAACTTTTTTAAAAATTAAAAAAAAAAATAGGGGCGCCTGCGTGGCTCAGTCGTGAAGCGTCTGCCTTCGGCTCAGGTCATGATCCCAGGGTCCTGGGATCGAGCCCCACATCGGGCTCCCTGCTCTGTGGGAAGCCTGCTTCTCCCTCTCCCACTCCCCCTGCTTGTGCTCCCTCTCTCGCTGTGTCTCTCTCTGTCAAATAAATAAATAAAATCTTTAAAACAATTAAAAAAAAATGAAGAGAAGTACTATGAGGAGGGAAGGAGCAAGGATGGCAGGGGACAAAGAGGAGGAAAATGGAGGGAAAGGGAAGACTTGAGGCCTAATCCCAGAACAAGGGAACCTGCCCTGGGTGGGTGTCTCACATGGGTCAGGATTGAATTAAGACTCTGGTCATCTCGAGGAAGTGCACCTTTGTAAAAATATATACCCTGGCGTCTGATACATGAAATATTTAATGTCTTTGAATAAAGAGAACTTGGGGTAATAGAGCCCTGATCCCATCTTCTATCCTTAGGAGTAAACAATCCAAGGGAGTGGTTCTTCAAAACCCTGGACGCACATTTCCCTCATTTTCTCCAATCTGCTCCTATTCTTCTTGGAAGCACAGTTTTTTGAGATGTAGACTGGACCTGAGGAACATTCTTTCATTCAACAAATGCTCAGCGAGCACCTAGCACAGCGAGCTAGGCTCAGGCACACAACTATGAACAAAAGACCTAGCCCTTTGCCTCACAAACCAGCAACTAACATAAAGAGTGGGAAGTATCTGGAGACAGTAATTACTAGATGTTACTGGAGACCAAAGAGTCAATCCAATCCAGTGTTTGGGGAATCAAGGAAGGCTTCCTGGAAGAACCAATGACTAGGTAAAAAAACTGAAGTTAGCCAGGTGAAGAGAGGAAGAGTGTTCATAGGCAGGGAGAAGTGTGTATGCAAAGGCCCGGAGATGTGAGAGAATAATGACACTTTTGAAATGCTCAAAGTTGAGTGTGAGCCGAGTGGAGACTGGTGGAGAAGGTCTAATCAGTTATGCAAAGGATCTGAACCTGATCCTAAGGGCAACATATGGGACTATTCCTATTAGAAAGATAGCCCCGGCAGCACAGAGTAGGTGGGAATAGGGGCTTAGAGCCAGGCAGTTCTGGGTAAATCAGTCGTTTACTATGGTGTAAGCTTGGCCAGGTGATATAACCTTTGATGCCTTAGATTCTTCTTTAGAATGGAGAAACATAATACAGCAACCTCCAGGGTTGTTGCAAGGATTAGGAATAATACATGTGGAACTCTTACCACAGTGTCTGGCACTTAGTCGTTGTTGCATGAATGGTGCCTATTGGTATTGTCACCGTCTGGAGGAGGGCAACATTAGAGGCAAGGAGAGCAGTGTGCGGCAGCAGTCCAAGCAAGAGGCGAGATGTGGCCTGGGGCGGCAGAGGGGATGCCTAGAAGTAAAGGGAAAGGTGATACTGAGATGTGAGGAGTTTGGGAGTGTGTGGGGAGCAGTCAAGAATGACTTCCCTTGATATGTGGGTTTGTGTGTGCCTATGTACACGGGACGCGCAGGCATTTTGGACGTACACATTCTGTTCTGAGAGTGGCCCTTGACAGCCACTGGATCCGGTCAACAGAGTGAAGGCACCATGCTGTGTCTGAGGACCTGGCCTCCAGCCTCGCAGGAGGACTCCCTCGGCGCCCCCCCCCCGCCCCCCACCACACACTGCCCTAATCCTTCCTTGACTATTTCCTTTCCCCTCTTACACCCATTCCTGCCTCTCCCCACCGGCCCTCCTCCTTCCCTACGAAGGAACTCTCTGTAAATTCAGAGTCTGCTTAGGCCACCCTTCCCCATCCTTCCTTTTTCCACGGCCCGGGTTAAGGAGAGTCCTTGGGACTCAGCCACTACCTCCTCCCCACACGCCCTCAGTCGGACGCCGGCTCTGGATCTCAAAGCACTGCTCCATTCGACCCTTTCGGCGTGGAGGTTTGAGGCCAGCTGAGCGGTTAAGCGAAGGCCGGACTGGGGGGGAGGGGGTCTCGGCCCCCAGCTCCAGCTGCTGCGGGGATAGGTGCCCCCCGACGGACGGAGCGTGAGGTCTGGGGACGCGGGGAGAGGGCTCTCCCGCCTCGGCGGGACTCGGGGCCGCCGACGCCGTCGCGGCCCTGGCGTGCCTCAGTGTCCCCGAGCGGCCGGGAGGCGGAGGGGCTGGCCGGCCGGGGGGGGGGGGCGGGGGCGGGGCGCGGGCGGGGTCGGCCGGGCCGGGCGCCCGGGCAGGAGGCAGCTGCATATCTGCGGTCCCGACCACAATTGCTGGGAGTCGCGTCCCGGAGACTGGCGGCGCTGACTCTGCCCGCTGCGGCCGCCGCGCCGATTAGAGCCCGAGAGGGAGCGCCAAGCGGGGGGAGGGGGAGAAGGCGGCGGCGGCGGTGCTCCGTGTGCCCCTGTCCCCTCCGCCCCAGCCAGCGCCCCCAGCTGCCCCGCCCAGTCCTTTCTCTGCGGCCTGAACCCACGGTGGGAGTCCTGCCTCCCCAGCCCTGGCTTTCTCGAGACCTGGATCCCGGGCGTCCTCCTCTGGACCCTGCAGTCCCCGAGGTCCGGACGGCGCTAACGTGCCGTTGACCCTAGGCTGCCAGCCTCTCTTCCTCAGCCCCACATCCACGCAAAGAGGAGTCTGAATCTCGGGGCTCCCCTTCTCTTTATCCCCGGCTCCCTACAGCACTCTTGAGGCAAAAGTAGTTCGCAACGAAGAAGGGGTCAGACTCGAGAGGACAGGCATCCGGGGGCCAGAGCACCCCCTGCTGGCTGGCCCGAAGCCCCTGCCCCTCCCCCTCCAGCTGTGACCTCCAGCTGTGGTGGTTGGGAAGAGCTGGCCTCTTTGATCTGGGAGCGTGGCCACCCCCTCCAGGCGCCCCATTAACATCCATTATCCCAATTAGGCAGCCCTCCCAGTCCTGCATGCAAGCTTCCAAGCCCCCTCACGGGGGAGAAGAAGGGGCTGAATCCTATGCCTCCCCCCGTCCCCAAGCTACACCGTTTTCAGACAAGACCCAGGTGTCCTAGTCCCCAGCTTGGGTACATGTTAGCAGGGTTGGAAAAGGAACCCAAGGGCCACCCAGATCCCAATCCTTAAACTTCACTAGGAAGAGAACCAGATAAGAAAAGGAACCAATTTTCCTGCACTAAATGATTTAGGTAGGGGCGCCTGGGTGGCTCAGTCGTTAAGCGTCTGCCTTCAGCTCAGGTCACAATCCCAGGGCCATGGGATCGAGCCCTGCATCGGACTCCCTGCTTGGTGGGGAGCCTGCTTCTCCCTCTCCCACTCCCCCTGCTTGTGTTCCCTCTCTCACTGTCTCTCTCTCTAATAAATAAATAAAATCTTAAAAAAAAAAAAAAAAAGGAAAGGGCGCCTGGGTGGCTCAGTTGGTTAAGCGACTGCCTTCGGCTCGGGTCGTGATCCTGGAGTCCCGGGATGGAGTCCCGCATCGGGCTCCCCGCTCGGCGGGGAGTCTGCTTCTCCCTCTGCCCTCTTCCCTCTCATGCTCTCTGTCTCTCATTCTCTCTGTCTCAAATAAATAAATAAAAGCTTTAAAAAAAAAAAAAAAAGGAAAGAATCTTAAAAAATAAATAAATAAATAAAATAAATGATTTAGGTAGCAATATCCAGGTTCCTGGCTGACCTGAGCTTCCCATCAGCTTATCCTGCTTTATCCCATGGAGAGGGGAGCCAAGAGCCACCCCCCCAATCCTATCTCAACACTCCCTTCCCCCTCCCTCCTGGAACAATTTCCGCTGGGGGAGCCGGAGCAGGGCCCGCACAGTGGCCGCTTCCTGGAACATTTTCCTGCATCCGAAACCGCGACTCTCTCCCCAGGGACCGGCTGATCAAGGCCAGATGGGAGCAGGGATGGGGGAGGAGGAGAGGGAACCAGGCTCTCACCATCACCCCCTCCCAACCCATGCACACCACAGGGAGCCCCTGCCCTGACACACAAAGGCACACACCACATGCCACAGTAATACACCCATGGGCATTCATGGCGACACTTCATGAACCACAGGGGCCAGGTCTTAGAGGGAGACATGCAAAGTCATATAAATACATTCCAGAAACACCTAGGCGATCCCTCTCTCTCTACATAGTCCCTTACCCCTCTAAAGTCTCCTAGGGCACTGGGTTTTCCTTGCCAGCTAAGGAGACCTTAGGAATCCAAGAATATGGGGGTAGGACAGCGGGGAGACTTTAGCTAACAGAGGGTAAGGGGGCAGACACACCTAAGGCTGCCTGTGCCCTGCCAGACAACACCTACCATTCCGTTCCACTTCTGGATGGTTCTGAGGCCTGACCCCTTTCTCCCGGAACCTGGGACCACAGTAGAGGAAATCTGGGATGCTCTCCCTCAGTGCTGGCCTCAGAGTACTTTCTAGTTGCTTCCAAATTATTCTTAGAGAAAAAGCATATGGTGTCCAGTGGGTTCATTCATGGCAGCCAAAGGACAAAGAGAGGGCAAGAATAGGCAGCTCCAGGGAGCTCTGGGAACCTGGGGACCTGTGGTCTCACTGGTGACAGCCCACCCTCCACTGCTCCCCCAGATCCCTTCTATCTTAGAAGGGTGGTGAAAAGAATGTGGGTATCGTGCCTCCTGCTCAGCCCATTCTTTGGCCTTATCCTCTTCTGCCCACTGCCTTTCCAGTACAGGGACCTAATTCTTTTCTTTTCTTTTTCTTTCTTTCTTTTTTTTTTTTTCAGGGATCTATTCTTAAATCTGGAAATCTGGAATGTTTGTCTTTTGCTGGGAAGGGTACAGATTTGGGCATGGATACGATATGGGACAGAGCATTGGAAAAGCTGAAGGTGGGGTAGTCTGCTCTTTTTCTGGAACATCTCACTGGTTTAGGAGAAAAATTTGGTTATTTTTATGTATTTATGTATCTATTTTTAAGTAGGCTCCACACCCAATGTGGGGCTCAAACTCATGACCCCGAGATCAAGAGTCTCATGCTCTACTGCTGAGCCAGCCAGATGCCCCGAGAAGAAATATTTGAAATTGTAAAGTTCTGGAGAATCTAGGATACAAGGTCACCATAGAGCGATAAGGAAATAAGACAATAATCGTAAGAAGAACCAAAACTAATCAGCCTGACCAAAAGTCACTGTGTTCTTTCCTTGGTCTTTTCGCCTAGTCAGAAGGCATAGGCCTCCCCCTCCCCCTCCCCCTTCCCCCCCCCAAAAAAAGAAAGCACAGGCTCCCCTTTCTCAAGCTCACCTGGTAAGGAAAGGGGATGACTCAAGCCACCTTCACTCATCTGCTTGATGATTTCCTTCTCTACCTGGAAGTGCTTTATTTATTTTTTTAAAGATTTTATTTATTTGTCAGAGAGAGAGAGAGCACAAGCAGGGGGAGTGGCAGGCAGAGGAAGAAGCAGGCTCCCCTGCTGAGCAAGGAGCCCGATGCGGGGCTCCATCCTAGGACCCTGGGATCATGACCTGTGCCAAAGGCAGATGCTTAACTGACTGAGCCACCCAGGCGTCCCATGGAAGTCCTTTATTCAGTGTAACCATCGTTTCCCATCTTTCTATTTAGCCTTCGACTTCTTGCTGTAGTTCCAGTAGAAAAGCCTATTTTTTAAAAAAAGATTTTATTTTATTTGTTTAAAAGATTTTTTATTTATTCATTTGAGAGAGAGAGAGCAAGAGCAGTGGGGAGGGGCAAAGGGAGAGGGAGAAGCAGAGTCCTCACTGAGTGGGGAGCCCTGACACGGGGCTCCATCCCAGGACCCCAGGATCATGACGGGAGCCCAGGGCAGATGCTCAGCCAACTGTGCCACCCAGGGGCCCCTAAAGATTTTATTTTTAAGTAATCTCTACACCCAATGTGGGGCTCGAATTCACAGCCCCTAAGATCCAGAGTCGCATGTTTCACCTACTGAGCCAGCCAGGTGCACTGAAAGGCTAACTCTTATAAAATAACAACAACCCTTGCCCTCAAGTAGCCCATAGGCTGAAGTTAGGAAGATTCTCTCTTCCAAAATAGGGTCCATGGTGTGCTACCCAACAGTACCTTAGTACTTAGTGCATGGCACAGCAAAGCAGGGGCACTGAAACAAACGGAAATTTAGAGGCAAATAATTTGTATTTCATATTTTAAAAAATAAAAGCATTAAAGTAGTCATCGTAAGAGAAATCAGAATTTTGTGGTACATCCTTACTTGTACTTTTTTTTTTTAATTTGAGAGAGAGAGAATGAGAGAGAGCAAGCACATGAGAGGGGGAGGGTCAGAGGGAGAAGCAGACTCCCTGCCGAGCAGGAAGCCCGATGCGGGACTCGATCCAGGGACTCCAGGATCATGACCTGAGCCGAAGGCAGTCGCTTTAACCAACTGAGCCACCCAGGCGCCCTTTACTTGTACTTATTTTACTTTTGGTATTGTTTCTGTCTTGAAGCCCTTATGGTGGAGGTATACACCACAATCTTTTGGGACCTTAGGCTCTTCAAGGGTCTTAACTTCATCCAGCTCAGTTCCGTGTGTTGGAATAGCAGGAATGTTGATGTGTGCTGGGAATGGGAAGGGATTCCAGAGAAAGCAAAACCCCTGGAGGGAAGGGCAGTGTGCAAAACTTAGACTTTTTCACGCAAGACCTTTCTTAGATCTGCAAAGAAAATTGAGCAAGGCTCCTTGATACCACCAGGTGGCAGGAGTGAGCTGCTCAGCAACTCCACCTATTGCCCTTCCTGGGCTTTTTGGGGGCAGAAGGTTGGCACATTTTTGCTGAAGGCGATGGCCCAGCTATCAGCGCTGAGTGGGAAGTCTCAGGAGCTTATGGTACTGAATCTGCCCCTTCCCCCGGTCTTGGCTCAAGAGAGGACAAGGCACTTGTCAAAGGTCCTAGGGTGTCTTGACTCCTAGGCCCGCTTCCAGCCAGCAAGGGTCTATTTCCGGCCCCACCTACCTGCCTGCCTTCCTTGAGAGCTTGTTTGGAGGTTCTAGCAGGGGAGCGCAGCTACTCGTATACCCTTGACCGAAGAACGGTCCTCCTCTATCGGGGAAGGTCGTCCTCTTCGACCGAGCGCGCAGCTTCGGGAGGGACGCACATGGAGCGGTTAGGGAGGAAGGGGACACCCGCCTAGCCAGCCAGATCAGCTGAATCAACCCTGGCGATCAATGGGGTGACAGATGTCGCAGCCAGATCGCCCTCACATCCCTGCCTGCCTTCCTTTCACAGTATTTCCTAAGCATCTATTGTGCACCAGGTGTATGCTAGAGGTGTCCCAGGTGGCATTTAACAAGTGCGCAATCTAGTACAAGAGAACCAGGTAAACAGCTATGCTCCCATGACACTGGGAGGCAGTTTGAGTAGTGATTAAGCGCACTCTCTTGGAAGTCAGACAGACTAGGGTGTGAATTCAAGCTCCACCACTTGCTAGTTGTGCAAACTCCATGAGCCTCAGTCTCCTTGTCTATAAAATGCGAGTATATGACCCTTGTGGAAGACCAACATGATGATGTATAAAATTCATGCCTAAAAACATTTATTTATTATTTTTTAAAATTTATTTGACAGAGCGAGAGAAGGAACACAAGCAGGGGAGTGGGAGAGGGAGAAGCAGGCTTCCCGCTGAGCAGGGAGCCCAATGCAGGGCTTGATCCCAGGACCCAGGGACCATGACCTGAGCCGAAGGCAGATGCTTAACGACTGAACCACCCAGGCGCCCCGTAAAAACATTTTTTTTAAATAAAATAAATAAAATTAATTGCCTGCTGTGTAGGTGGTGTAAGTGCTGAATGCTAGGGGAGCAGCACCCAGCTCAGACTTGAGGAGACTTCCCAGAGAAAGTTACCACTGTTGTAGAAATTTGAAGGATAAGTAGAAGATACTTAGGAGAAGGAGGGAGAGGTGGTTAAGTGTGGGGGGGTTGGAGGAAGGTGGACAGGGAGGAATAGACAGACAACTCTGGGGAGCATGGATGCGCACCCCTGGTTCACCAGCAACAGGGACCAGGACGAAGCTAGCTTCCCACATTTGAGGCTGGCATTGTCCAGATTTTCTCCACCAATCAACATATATTTAGTGAGCACCTACTATGAGGCTCTTTCAGAGGTTGTAAGAGATAGCGAAGATAAATGAAAAATATAAAACCCTGATCTTTGGGGTGCCTGGCTGGCTCAGTTGGTAGAGCATGTGACTTTTGATCTCGGGATTGTGAGTTGAAACCCCATGCTGGGTGTAGAGATTACTTACAAATAAAATCTTGAAAAAAAAAAAAAGCCTGATCTTTATTCTCAGATGCCTACAGAAATTGGGAACAAGAAAGGGTAAGGGCCCAAGCCCCCTACTCTGAGCCTCACTAGCCTGATCTCCTTGCCTCCAGCCTTCTCACTAGTGGTCACTCTTCCCTCACTGCATTAACACGCCATAGGGGTGCTGTCCAATGAGTGGGCTGCCCAATCCCTACCACCCACATTTTTACACCACTCAAGAATGGCTAAAATAAACATGAAGCCTACCTCTGAGGGGAAGAAATATATGAAGGACAATCTATTAATAAAACCAACATTTCTATGGTTCTTTACAAGCTACAGCAGCACTTCCCCTGTGTCAACTTTTTTTTTTTTAAGATTTTATTTATTTATTTGACAGAGAGAGACACAGTGAGAGAAGGAACACAAGCAGGGGTGAGGGAGAAGCAGGCCTCCCGCGGAGCAGGGAGCCCGATGTGGGGCTCAATCCCAGGACCCTGGGATCATGACCTGAGCCGAAGGCAGGCGCCTAATGCAGACGCCTAACGGAGCCACCCAGGCATTCCAACTCATTTGGTCTTTGCAAGTGCCTAATGGACTAGGCAGTATCGTAGGTCTTCTTATGAAGGAAAAAGACATATAGAGATGTAAAATTTCTAGACTCCTTTGTCACCCTAAGAAGTTTGTGCTTTATCTTAAGGAAATGGGAGTTATTGAAGGCTGTGGAACAGGGAAGTGAAATGGCCAGATTTTTATTTAAAAACAAAAAAATCCTCTAAAACAAAGTGGGGGGGGGGGAACGCCTGGGTGGCTCAGTCGGTTAAGTGCCTGCCTTTAGGTCATGATCTTGGAGTCTCAGGATTGAGCCCCATGTAGGGGCTCCGGAGCAGGGGAGTCTGCTTCTCTCTCTGCCCCTCACCCCGCTCGTGCTCACTCTCTTGCTCTCTCTCTCAAATAAATAAAATCTAAAAAAAAAATTTAAATTAAAAAAATCCTTAGGTAGGTTAAGAATCGTGATTTCCTACTCGGTTCAGATGTTTGCAGGCTGGACTAGGGTCCCTTTATGTGTTCACTCTATCACTGCAATTTCTATTTTCAAATTATCTAAACAGTTCATCACAGTCTAGTGGGATTGAGACCTTTGTATCTCACTCTTCTGCTTCCAATCTTTTAGCGGTTTCCTTTACCCCAAGATAAAGTCCAGAGTTCTTTTTTTTTTTAAGATTTATTTATTTATTTGAGAGAGAGTGGGTGGGGGCAGAGGGAGATCTTCAAGCAGACTCCCCTCTGAACACAGAACCCCATGCGGGACTCAATCCCCCAACCCTGAGATCCTGACCCTGAGATCACAATCTGAGCCAAAACCAAGAGTCAGATGCTTAACCTACTGTGCCATCCAGGGACCCCTGAAGTCGAGTACTTAATGAATCCTACAATTCTTCCTGGTCCTGGCTTACCTTTAATTCATTCATCCATTCAAACTTTATCAAGTGTCTATTATGAGCCAGGCACTCTAGCAGTCAGTGGAAACTAAGAGGCAAATAAGAGCAGCAGTCTTTGCTCCTGAGGAGCTTAGACGATCTTTGGGGGAAACAAAAGTTGAATGAGTAATTACAGGGTTATATGGGACCTAAGGCTCTTTCAGGAGTTGGAGAAGGAAGGACTCCCTGAGGAGATGAGAGTTAAACTGAGTCCAGAAAGCTGAGTGGAAGTTAGGTGGGGGTGGAGGGAGACAGGGGGGGTTCCAGGCGAAAGGACCCTGGCTTGAGGAAGATCATGGCACATTAGAAGAACATGTATAGACAGGGAGGAGGAGACTGTGGCCAAACTTGAAGACTAGATGACTCAGAGCTTTGCAGGCCAAGTTAAGGTTGGAGCACTTTATTCCCAGGGTTCTGGAAAGCCTTGAAAAGATTTAAACAGGAGAGTGTTATACAAACAGATGAGAGTTTTAATACTTTTTTTTTTTTAAAGATTTTATTTATTTATTTGAGACAGAGAGAATGAGATACAGAGAGCATGAGAGGGAGGAGGGTCAGAGGGAGAAGCAGACTCCCTGCCGAGCAGGGAGCCCGATGCGGGACTCGATCCCGGGACTCCAGGATCATGACCTGAGCCGAAGGCAGTCGCTTAACCAACTGAGCCACCCAGGCGCCCAATACTTTTTTTTTTTTTAAGTGATCTCTACACCAAATGGGGGCTCAAACTCGTGACCCTGAGATCAAGAGTGCATGCTCTTTTGACTGAGTCAGCCAGGCATCAAAACAGATGAGAGTTTTTAAGAAGGATCTGGTAGGTGTACTGTGGAGCACAGATTGGATTTGGGTGTTTCCCAAATCTCATCAGCATCTCCTTTGCAGAGAATACCTTGGGGTCTTTTACTGATGATAAATCTATCACCTGTGACTTGTTTGTATTAGCTAAATGATCGGAATGTGACCCTGTTTACAAATTTCTAGGGATAGCAGAATCCCTCACTGGTGTTGGGTCATTCAATAAACACTTATTGGGGGGCTATTTTTTGCCCAGTATAGGTCCGGGTGCTGGGGATATGAAGATAAATGAGACCTAACTCAATGTACAAAAAAGAGAAACAGATTTGATCCATAAAAAAAGTTTTACTGCATAGATAACAACAAAGTCAAAAGGCAACCGACAAGGAGAAAATATTTCCAATTTTTTAAAAGATTAGTATATTGTATTTATGTATATTTAAAAGTGTAAAATAATACAGCAGCTTTGGAAAACAGTTTGGCAGTTTCTTACAAAGTTAAACATACATTTACCACAAGACCCAGCCATTCCAATACTAGGTATTTACCCAAAAGAAATAAAAACATATCTACACAGACACTTACAGGGGATTCATAGAAGTTTTATTCATAAAATCAAAATATTGGAAATACACCAAACATCCATCAAAAGGTGAGTGGCTGACTTATTCTGACTTATTCCACGTAGCATTATGCTCCGCTTTGCTCATTTGTTTTGTTTCTTAAATTCCACCTATGAATGAAGGTGGATGAAGGGCAACTGCCTGGCTCAGTCCCTGGAGCCTGCAACTCTTATCTCCGGTATTGTAAATTTGAGCCCCACGCTGGGCGTAGGGATTATTTATTTATTTATCTATTTAAAGATTTTTATTTATTTCAGAGAGAGAGCTAGTGTTAGCATGAGTATGGAGAGGGGCAGAGGAAGAGGGAGACACCCGGCTGAGCAGGGAGCCCGATGTGGGGCTTGAGACCAGGAAGCCCGGATCATGACCTGAGCCGAAGGCAACCACTTAACCAACTGAGCCACCCTAGGCACCCCATAAATAAATCTTTTTTTTTTTATTTGACAGAGAAAGACACAGCGAGAGAGGGAACACATGCAGGGGGAGTGGGAGAGGGAGAAGCAGGCTTCCCAACGAGCAGGGAGCCCGACTCGGGGCTCGATCCCAGGACTCTGGGATCATGACCTGAGCCGAAGGCAGGCACTTAACCAACTGAGCCACCCAGGTGTCCCTTTTCACTTTTTCTTTTTAAAAGATTTATTTAGGGGCACCTGGGTGGCTCAGTCGTTAAGTGTCTGCCTTCGGCTCAGGTCATGATCCCGGGGTCCTGGGATGGAGTACCGCATTGGGCTCCTTGCTCGGCAGGAAGCCTGCTTCTCCCTCTGCCTGTCACTCCCCGCCGCTCATGCTCTCTCTCTCTTTCTCTGACAGACAGACAGACAAATAAATAAATCTTAAATAAAATTTTAAAAATTTAAAAAGGTGGGCGCCTGGGTGGCTCAGGCGGTTGAGCGGCTGCCTTCGGCTCGGGTCATGATCCTGGAGTCCTGGGATCGAGTCCCGCATCGGGCTCCCTGCTCGGTGGGGAGCCTGCTTCTCCCTCTGACCCTCTCCCCTCTCAAGCTGTTTCTCTCTCTCTCTCAAATAAATAAATAAAATTTAAAAAAAAAAAAAAAAAATTTAAAAAGGTGAATGGATGAACAAATTGTGATATATTCATAGAATGTAATACTATGAAGCAATACTAGGGAACAAGCTATTCATATACCCAACAATATGTAAGAATCTCAAAACCATTATGTTGAGTGAAAGAAGCTAGAGCAAAAAAAAAAGTACATACTGTACAAGTCTATTTCTGTGAAACTAGAAAAGACAAATCTAATTTTTTTCTAGAATCAAATCTAGAATGACATCTAATCAGAAGGCACATCATTGGCTGTGTGTGGATTGAGGTGGGAGAGGGTTAGCAGGGACTGGGACATTAGGGCACAGGGAAACTTTCAGGGCAATGTTCTATATCCTGATTATTGTGATGATTACACATGTATTATCATCAGTCTAAACTTACCAAAATATACATTTCAAATGGGTGCACTTTATTGTATAAAAATTATACCTCACTGAAATTGATTTTATCTCAAAAACCAAAATAGAACAAAAGACAGTTGACAGGGAAAAAATATTTGACATTTTAACAACGAATTTTTCTGGCTTCTTAAGTTTTTAATTCCTTCGTTAACACACAGCGTTATATTAGTTTCAGGTGTACAATATAGTGATTCAACAATTCCATATATCACCTGGTGCTCATTATAGCAAGTGCTCTCCTTAATCCCCATCCCCTATTTCACCCATCCCCCCACTCAACTCCCTCCCCTCTGGTAACCATGTTTGTTCTCTATAATTAAGAGTCTGTTTCTTGATTTCTCTCTTTTTTCCCCTCCCCTTTGCTCATTTGTTTTGTTTCTTAAATTCCACCTATGAATGAAATCATATGGTATTTGTCTTTCTCTGACTTATTCCACGTAGCATTATGCTCTCTAGCTCCATCCAAGTCCTTGCAAATGGATTTTTTTTCAAAGATTTTATTTTTGGGGGTGCCTGGGTGGTTCAGTCAGTTAAGCATCTGCCTTCAGCTCAGGTCATGATCCCAGGGTGCTGGGATCGAGTCCCGCATCGGGCTCCTTGCTCGGAAGGGAGCCTGCTTCTCCCTCTCCCTCTGCCTGCCTGCCTGTCTGCCTACTTGTGATCTTTCTCTTTCTCTCTCTCTGTGTCCAATAAATAAATAAAATCTTTAAAAAAAAGATTTTATTTTTTTAGGGGCGCCTGGGTGGCTCAGTCGTTAAGTGTCTGCCTTCGGCTCAGGTCATGAACCCAGGGTTCTGGGATTGATTTCCGCATCAGGCTCCCTGCTCAGTGGGGGGTCTGCTTCTCTCTCCTCCTCTGCTGCCACTCCTCCTGCTCATGCTTTGTCTCTGACAAATTAAAAAAAAAGACTTATGTAATCTTTTTACCCACTGTGGTGCTCGAACTTACAACCCCAAGACCAAGAGTCACATACTCTACCAACTGAATGAGCCAGGTGCCCCAACTAATTGGAATTTAAATTAAAAATTAAAAAAAATTCTTTTCCACACCCACACACAAATCCAAACAGATTAAAACAACAATAACAACCACAATGAAAGCAAAAATGACTTGCCACATTTTCATTTATTTCTCTTCAACCCTTCCAGATAAGTAATAGTATCCTCACTTTATAGATGAGGCAACTAAGGCTCAGACAGGTTAAGTAACTTGCCTCATGTTGCCCAGTTATTAAGCCTGGATGTGAACTCTGACCTGTAGCTTCACTACCCAGGTTGACTTCACTCCCTATGTTTATAAATGTACAAACAAGTAAGTGCAATAAAATGTGGAAGGCTGCAAGAGGGAACACAGCAGAGGTTGTAATGGGGGCACGTGGGGAAGCATGGCCAATTCTAGGGAGAGAAGGGCTATTTCTGGAAAGGGTTCCAGAGATGAAGTTTTGATTTCAGACTTGAAAGGTGAGTTCCTGAATTACTGTGGGGGAAGAGCACTCCAGGCACATACCTGTGTATGTATCAGCGGGATGTCACAGGGGAAACCACTTGGCCTATTTTGTGAAGGGTAAATAGTTGAGTGGACATGGCTGGAGCTTCACTTACATCTCCAGATGAAAGGTAGGGCCTAGAGGGGTGCCTGCGTAGCTCAGTCGGTTAAGCGTCTGTCTTTGGTTAGGGTCATGACCCTGGGGTCCTGGGATTGAGCCCCAGAGTCTAGGGCTCCCTGCTCAGCAGGGAGTCCGCTTCTCCCTCTGCCCCTCCCCCCAACAAATAAATAAATAAATAAATAATAAAGAAAGGTATCTGGGAAGATTTGATTTCACTTGCACCAGATGATGAGCTCTTTTTTTTTTTTTTAATTTTATTTATTTATTTGAGAGAGAGAGAATGAGAGAGAGCACATGAGAGGGGGGAGGGCCAGAGGGAGAAGCAGACTCCCCGCCGAGCAGGGAGCCCGATGCGGGACTTGATCCAGGGACTCCAGGATCATGACCTGAGCTGAAGGCAGTCGCTTAACCAACTGAGCCACCCAGGCGCCCTGAGCTCTCTCTTAATAAGACTCCTTGGGGGCCGTGGAGCCTATTTTGAAGATCAACCTGGAGAAAAGGAATCCATTCTCTACGGTAACCACCTGAAGTAGGCAGTGGGTGGGGACGCCTAACAAGGCGGTGATAATAATAAGGCAGTGACTAGGGATATGGAGAGAGAGGATGGGATGAATTTGACAGGTATTTTTAGACAGGATTGGCGCGGTTGATGGCTGATCACTGCTGTGAGGGGAATGGGCAGGAGTCCGAAGACAGAAGTTTGTTGGGGAGAAAACTGGGCACCAGGCCCTTTAAAAAGGGATCCTTCATTGCACTAACACACAATATTATAATTAGCTGTGTATGAGTTAAGCCCCAAGTTCCTTGAGGGAGGACCACGTCTTGTTCATCTCATCTCCTGCAGAGTCTAGCCCCATCTCTTGCATGGAGAATGTTCGACACTGAATGAAAGAGCACAGGGGAGAGATTGGCTTTGGTCTGGGGTGGGTGGGGGGAGATGGAATGGTGGGAGATCAAAAAAAAAAATCACACAGGTTGCGAGGCAGGAAATTCCCCAGCCTACCACCTCCCTCCTCAGCCTTGGTCAGAAGCCTGCCCCAGGGGAGATTGCCCAATTTTCCCTGAGTCCTTTCCTGGCTGGCTGAGAAATGGGTGGCTTCAGTGGTGGGCGAGAGTGTCTCCCCCCAAGTTGGCTACCACCACCCAGAAACTGATTCTAAAAAGACACTGAAAGAAGCCTCAGAGTTCTACTTCTGTCCTCTAAACCACCAAATCTTGAGCTGTGTGGCAAGAGGTGGCATGTCTTTGGCACTGTGCCATAAGCTGATGTGGCAAGGGGAAAAGAAAGAATAGGCGAGAAGACGGGTACTCCCGCAGAAAGAAAAGGAGGCCATGGGCCTGATACTGGGGATGCAAAAGGAGAGAGAACTCGATGGGTATTTTAACTATTATGAGTATATAATTTAAAAATGTTAACCATTTGTATTATTAAAAAATGATTTAAATCAGAATAGAGGAGAGAAAATGAATCTGATAGAACTATTATCTGGACTTAACGATTTTCAATATTTGCCACATTTAGGTCAGTTATTCCTTTATTATTATTTGCTTCCCTACCCTGAAGCTGCTTCCCTCCCCCCGACCGGTTATTCCTTTTTATTTTATTTTATTATTTTTTAAGATTTTATTTATTAATTTGACAGAGAGAGACACAGTGAGAGAGGGAACACAAGCAGGGGGGAGTGGGAGAGGGAAAAGCAGGCTTCCCGCCGAGCAGGGAGCCTGATGCGGGGCTCAATCCCAGGACCCTGGGATCATGACCTGAGCCAAAGGCAGACGCTTAACAACTGAGACACCCAGGCGCCCCCCCCCAGTTATTTCTTTTAAAAAGTATTTTAATGGGGCGCCTGGGTGGCTCAGTTGGTTAAGCGACTGCCTTCGGCTCAGGTCATGATCCTGGAGTTCCGGGATCGAGTCCCGCATCGGGCTCCCTGCTCAGCAGGGAGTCTGCTTCTCCCTCTGACCCTCCCCCCTCTCATGCTCTCTCTCTCTATCTCATTCTCTCTCTCAAATAAATAAATAAAATCTTTAAAAAAAAAAAAGTATTTGGGCGCCTGGGTGGCTCAGTTGGTTAAGCGACTGCCTTCGGCTCGGGTCGTGATCCTGGAGTCCCTGGATCGAGTCCCGCATCGGGCTCCCTGCTCGGCAGGGAGTCTGCTTTGCCCTCTGACCCTATCCCTTCTCATGTGTTCTCTCTCATTCTCTCTCTCTCAAAATAAATAAATAAAATCTTAAAAAAAAAAAAAGTATTTTAAGAGCCCGCATGGGGGGCTTATTATAAAATATTATATAATTATATATTATAAAATACTAAAATACAAAAAAAACTTATAAAATACAAAAACAGGGGCAACTGGGTGGCTCAGTCGGTTGAGCATCTGCCTTCAGCTCGAGTCATGATCCTGGAGTCCTGGGATGGAGCCCCGCATCGGGCTCCCTGCTCTGCGGGAAGCCTGCTTCTCCCTTTCCCACTCCCCCTGCTTGTGTTCCCTCTCTCACTGTGTCTCTCTCTGTCAAATAAATAAATAAAATCTTTAAAAAAAAAAAATATAAGTATCCTAAGATATAGACATGAGGGGCGCTTGGCTGGCTCAGTCAGTAGAGCATGTGACTTGAACTCGGGGTCGTTGAGTTTGAGCCCCACGTGGGGAGTAGAGTTTACTTAAATAAATTTTTTTTTAATTTTTTAAAAGATTTTATTTATTTATTTGACAGAGAGACATAGCGAGAGAGGGAACACAAGCAGGGGGAGTGGGAGAGGGAGAAGCAGGCCTCCCGCCGAGCAGGGAGCCCGATGTGGGGCTCGATCCCAGGACCTGGAATCATGACCTGAGCCGAAGGCAGACGCTTAACAACTGAGCCACCCAGGCGCCCCTAAATAAAATTTTTTAAAATAATTTATAGACATGACAGTAAACCCTTAAATATTTCAATATGCATTGCTAATAAAAACATGTCCTTATATAATCCCAATACTATTATCATGCCCCCCAAATTAACAATCATTCCTTAATATCATGTAATACCCAGTCCTTATTCAAATTTTCCCAACTGTCCCCGGAGTGTCTTTTAACAAGTGATTGTTCAAAATAGGATCATATTGCATGTGATTGTTTTGCCTCTTGAGTGTCTTTTAAGCAAGAACAGCCCTTCCTCCTCTTTTTCCATGCCACTGACTTGTTGAATAAACAGTCAATTGCCCTGTATAATGTCCTACCTTTGGGATTTTTCTTATTTGTTTCTTTGTGTTTCCACTTACCTTGTTCCGCCAGCCCCCATATTTTCTGCAAGCCAGCGATTACATCTAAAGACTCCTTTAGATTCAGGTTCCATATTTTTGGAAAGAATACTTGGTAGGTGATGCAGTTTTCCTATTACATTACATGAGGGACACATAATGCACGTGTCTGGTGGTCTGACTCTGTTTTTGAAGCTGAGAGGAGGCTAAGCCTCAGGGGACCTAGGCAGTCAACCCCCTATGGACGGGGGAGCTGAGCTCCAACTGAGCCCCAACCTCCATGGCTGCTGGTGTGTACAGGCAAAGAGTGGGTTGAGGTCTGGGAGGAGGCACTGAGAGAAGCATCAGCTTGAGGTTGGCAGCTTGGACTGGCTGTCCTTGAGCAGGACTGAGCAGAGTTCTGCGACAGACACTACACAGGTAGCAGTGCCTCCCTTCAGGCCCGTGTGCATCCGGCAGGAATGAGGAGACTAACCAGGCAAAATCCCCCAGGATTGGGGGTGGAACCATTCCAGGACCTGTTCACGCTGTCCTGCACTCTCCACTGCAGGGAGCAAGAAACCTTCCTCTTCAGCTCTGGGCCCTTTGATGGTAGGCCTGGTGATGCTGTGGCTGTGGCTCAAGAAAATTCCTGACTCTACTAGCTCAGTGTTTCTTGTTCTCTGGCTTCCGGTTCCTGCCTTATAGTACTCTTTAATTGCTTTTAAACTTTAGAATGGAAGGAAGCTTGTGTACCATCTAAGCTAGCCAGTCACTTAAGAATTTCCATTCTTCCTTAGAAATAGCCGCATGGGGTGCCTGGGTGGCTCAGTTGGTTGGGCAACTGCCTTCGGCTCGGGTCATGATCCTGGAATCCCGGGATCGAGTCCCGCGTCGGGCTCCCTGCTCGGCGGGGAGCCTGCTTCTCCCTCTGACCCTCCCCCCTCTCATGTGCTCTCTGTCTCTCTCATTCTGTCTCAAATAAATAAATAAAATCTTTAAAAAAAAAAAATAGCCACATGTTAGATGGTGAAACCAGAATGTACAGTTTATTTCCCCAGACCTTCAATCATTCCCACTCCACCTGCATAATTTTTAACATTATCAGGCTCCCCTTGTTCCATAGTATACCATTTTTTCTTTATCATTACAACACCCCCTCTGAAATGATAGGTTTGGTATGTAGTTCAATTTCTTCCTAAAATTAATTACAAGAGGGGCGCCTGGGTGGCTCAGTCAGTTAAGCGCCTGCCTTCGGCTCAGGTCGTGATCCCAGTCCTGGGACTGAACCCCACATTGGGCTCCTGCTCAGTGGGGAGTCTGTTTCTCCCTCTACCCCTCCCCCCCTTGTGCTCTCTCTCAAATAATACAATCTTTAAAAAAAATAAAATTAATTACAAGAATACATAAAGAAATGTTCACATTCCACCAGTAGTTAAGTGCATCATCATACTTCTGGAAATGCCAGAGAAGTAGAATTGTTGTCAGAGAGTTTCATTCTGCCATGGGACCTTGGTTGGGCACATTTCTCAAGTCCTGAATGTACTTCCTAATCAGTAAGGAGATAACTATACTATCTACAGGTGTTAGTCACTAGTTTTGTTGTGAGTGACTGAAGAGGGAGGCTTCCTGGGAGGCTCCCGGGGACCTTTGTCCAGGCACGTCTGAGCACCTGCGGTGGTGGGGGATGGGAGAGCAGAAAGAAGGCAGGCCTTGGTAAAGATTACCTCTAAACTGGGCATCAGCAACAGGGCAGTGGTGGGAAAAACCCCTCTTGGAGGCAAAAGTCTGTGAAGCTCCCTCCCCCTCCCACCTTTCCCTCTCCACCGTCTTCCCGGCCACTTCAGGAAGGAATGAACATGGTGTTCCAGGGCCTTCTCCCCACAGGAACCACCCACTAGTCCTGGGGACAGTGCAAACTTCCGGAAAAAGAGACGAGAAGTTAGGTGTCACGCCTCTGCCTGTACGAACTTCAGCTGGCTTCTCGGCCCAAGGGAGGGAGGGCAAAGCAGGAAGGAGGGGTTTGCGGTTGGGGAGAGCCAGAGGGCCCACCCCTCTCCGGAAACTGGGGGTGGAGAGGCCCAGCCCAGCTCACACCAGACTTCCAGCTCCAGGCTGGGCCCGAGAGGCCGGCAAACCCCACCCCATTCCTCTGGGCACCTCGTGGCCCAGGCGGGTTTGTTTATGAATCCAGCTCCCTCCTCCCCCAGCCCGGCCCTCCGCCCGCCCTTAGGGTGGCCCCAGTTCCGTGGGAGGGGGAAACCGGGCCGGCCCCCCTCCCTTCTCCTCCCCTTCCTTCCTCCAGCCTGTGGGAGGCCAGGTCCTTTTTCCAGTCCTGACGCGCCTGTCGTGTTGGGGCCATTTTCCTTTTCTGGGAATGGAAAGCTGGGAGTGGTGTAACTCAGCTCTGGACTCTGGAGGGGACTCAGGACTATTTGTCCCAGGAGAGGAAACTGTTTCATTTTTGGTTAAAAGAGGAACTTTACTCTTCTTAGAATGCTAAACTGCCAGGCAGGACCGCAGTCACCCCTGGGGTGCAGAGGTCTGGGTAGGGGTGACTGGTGGGTACATTGGCATTAAGCACTGGCATGCTTCCAGGTCTGGTGAGCTAAGGATCCCTGAAGAATCTGAAGGGTTTGGATATTTTAGGGGAGGAAAATGTTTTGATTATGCGTTTGTGTCAAGCCGGAGTCCATAGGGGGCAGATTTAAATGTTCAGATAAGCTGTCCGCTTGCTCAGTTTGGGGTCTAGGCTCCTCTCTGAGCCTTCCTGGTGCCTGAGCCTGCCTCTCTAGCTCTCTAGAATGCAGATGGGTTGTGGAATTTAGTTTCAGATCTTCCTCTTCTCTTTCCCACCACCTCAAACCACCTCTGCTTTTGTTTGCCAAAGTGTCTTCAAGCTCTAGAGACCATCAGCTGGGTTTAAAGTCAGGCCTGTCATCTTGCAACCCTCAGAAAAGAATATTCGAGAAGTTTGGGCCAGGGTTCAGCTCCAACAATAACTAAGTTGTGTTGTTGACCATGCCTCCCAACTCTCAAAAACTCTCATTTCCCCTCCCAACCCCCAAGCCCTTCTTCCCCCTCCAGGCCTTCAAGATCGCCAGAGCCACCAAGAGGTTGCCAGACTGAACAGAGGCCTTTCCAAGTACAAGGTACAGAATAGACAGGGATGAACCACAATGGTTCTCAAATAAGGAAATAAAGACATAGCAAAGGTACATTTCCTTATAAAGAATGAATCCTTTTAAATAATGATAATAATAATATCTGTAATAATAATAATATCTGTACTCAGTCCTGGATTTCTCATCAACAGGTTCTGGGCTTCCCAAACAGAAACCAGATTCGTTACAGTCCTTTTCTTAGTTTTTTGCCTTTTCAGGGCCCTGAAAAGACTGAGGGATGTGTGTGATGATCCATCCAGCTTCTCCAGTCACCATTGCACTTCAGATGACCCTAGATAGCATGATGTGAAAACTCTAGGCTTGTTTTCTTGCTCAGAGAGAAGCTTTCTTGCTTAGAAGACTGTT
Organism: Neomonachus schauinslandi; assembly: GCF_002201575.2. Taxonomy (NCBI): domain Eukaryota; kingdom Metazoa; phylum Chordata; class Mammalia; order Carnivora; family Phocidae; genus Neomonachus; species Neomonachus schauinslandi. The sequence goes on along the minus strand of NC_058407.1, from coordinate 60,398,566 downwards.
GATACTTTATTATCAGGGACTCTCTCTTACTTTTTCTTTCCTGAGCTTCTTTATCCTAGAGTAGGCAGAACAGGTAAAAAAAAAAAAATCTAGGGGCGCCTGAGTGGCTCAGTTGGTTAAACATCAGACTCTTGGTTTTAGCTCAGGTTAGTATCTCAGGGTTGTGGGATCGTGGGATGGAGAAGCTGTGTAGGGCTCTGTGCTGGGCGTGGAGCCTGCCTGAGATTCAGCCCCCATGCCCCACCCCGACTCATGCATGTGTGCGAGCTCTCTCAAAAAAATTAGTCTGTTTTGTATTTATCAATTTATTTTTAAGAGATTTTATTTATTTATTTTACAGAGAGAGCTAGCGAGCACAAGCGGGGGGAGCGGCAGGCAGAGGGAGAGGGAGCAGCAGGCTCCCCACCCAGCAAGGAGCCCAACGTGGGGCTCCGTCCCAGGACCCTGGGATCAGGACCCGAGCCAAAGGCAGACGCTCAACCAACTGAGCCACCCAGGTGCCCCAAGTCTGTTTTGTATTTAATAGCTGTAGTTGAAAGCTAACTGAGAAGGAAGTTTACAGTGATGGTGTAAAAGGAAGGTTTTGAAATATCTGCATATTTTATTTTGTAAAATGTTCCCAGTTACCAGATTGCTAAGTGGGACAATTTTTTTTTCCAAGTTTATTTTTTTAGTAATTTCTACACCCAACATGGGGCTGGAACTCACTACACCAAGATTAAGAGTCGCATACCTTTCCAGCTAAGCCAGCCAGGTGCCCCAAGTGAAAAATTGATGAAAACAAGAGTGGCTTCAAAATCAGGAAGAATGATTTAATTTGTAAAAGGCAAACAACTGAAGGCTGAGAGTTGGCATTGTATTATCTGGAGATCTATTGGCATTGTATTATCTGGAGATCTATTCAGGATTTGGGGGACTAGGCTTCTTTCACTTAAGTGTTTGTTTACTGGGTGTCAATTATATGCTAGGCCCTGAGGATACAAAGTGAAATGGCATTATCCAGGCCCTCAGAATGCTTTTATCTAGTTGGAGGAGATTGGATATTTAGATACCTCTAATGGAGGTATATAAAAACATAGTGGACAGAGTATTCCATCTGGGGGAGTTAGGAAAAGACTTCAGAGAAGTCATTCTTTTTTTCTTTTTTTTTTTTAAAGATTTTATTTATTTGAGAGAGAGAATGAGAGCCAGCACATGAGAGTGGGGAGGGTCAGAGGGAGAAGCAGACTCCCCGCCGAGCAGGGAGCCCGATGCGGGACTTGATCCAGGGACTCCAGGATCATGACCTGAGCCGAAGGCAGTCGCTTAACCAACTGAGCCGCCCAGGCGCCCAGAGAAGTCATTCTTATCAAAGATAAGAGGAAGAGTTGGTAACCCAGAAGGAGGGTAAGCTGAGTAAATTGTGGTTCTGGACTATGGAGACCCAAGAAAGAATGCTTTGGGGGAAGAGTCCAACAGAGAATGGAAGATGAACCTGAATAAGTAAAGGGCAGACCACAAGAACCTTGACTGCCACTCTGGAATGTTACCACTTAGTGCCTATACTATTACGATTGATTTTGAAGTAAAACATCTCTCAAATACCCATGTTGCTTTTTAAACACAGTCATGAGGAGTTATTTAAATGATTTCACAAATGGTTATGTAGACAGACACTGGCATGTGTGGGATTTGAGAAACCTTGAAGTAAGTTATTCATTATTTTAGAATTTATCTTAGTTTTGTTTAAAGAAATTTTGTTCAGGTTTTCACAGATGAATTGGACAAGATGGATCATGCCCATTTGTTCTCTTATCAGTAAGTAGACCTTTTTCTCAGTACCTAGGATAAAATCAAACTCTATTTCCCATTTCAGGGATAGATTAGCTTAGAACCATGGGAATAAAACACAGGCTTTGGAACTAAACAGAACCATCATAATTCAAGTATTTGAGCCTCAATTTTCTCATCTGTAAAAGGGGATGGCAATTTAAATTAATTGAAAGGATTAAGTTAGACAATACGTATATACAGGAAACATTCGGAGGACCGCTCTATGTTAGCTCCTCCCCCACCCACCCCCATCCCCGGCAAGTTTAGGTGTGGTCTTTTGCTGAATACATTAAACAGCTGTTAGAATCTCCAGAGCTTGGTTTACAAAGATGACTAATGCAGTTTCTAACATCCAGGAAGTTTCTTCCCTTCTGTTTCTTCTTTACAGTTTCATCCCTTTTTGTTTCTTAAACTTTGCCTTAGGGACTAATCAGCTTGAAAGAATTAGTTAAAAATGCATATTCTCAAGCCTCACCCCAGAGAATCTGATTCACCGATTTACTACTGAGAGGGAGACTAGGAATCTACCTTTTTATTTTTTTATCTATCTATTTATTTATTTGATAGATTTTCATTATTCCTATTTTATACATGAGGAAGCCCAGAGAAGTTTTGTTTTTGTTTTTTTTTAAGATTTTATTTATTTGAGAGAGAGTGAGAGTGAGAGAGCGCACATGAGTGGGAGGAGAGGAGCCTGATGTGGGGCTAGATCCCAGGACCCTGAGATCATGACCTGAGCTGAAGGCAGCCACTAAACTGACTGAGCCACCCAGGCACCCCTGAATCTACCTTTTTAAACAAAGCAGCCAAGCGTTTGGATAGAGACTGTTTGACATTATATTTTGAGAAACTTTGATCTAGGGAGATGCTGTTGTGATTTGTAATGTAATGTGATGTTTTATATAAAAGTACACAAGAGTATGATGCCATTTGAGCTGTCCTAGAAGTTAGAGATTTTTTTTTTTTTTCAGGAGCTAGAAGGGAACAATACAAAAACATTACAAAAATTATATATATAATTTTATTAAGCCCATTTTTATAAATGGTTATACCAGGCATGCTTTATTCATTTAAGAATCTATGGAAGACTTGGGGCACCTGGGTGGCTCAGTCGTTAAGCAGCTGCCTTCGGCTCAGGTCATGATCCCAGGGTCCTGGGATAGAGCCCCCGCATCGGGCTCCCTGCTCGCCGGAGAGCCTGCTTCTCCCTCTCCCTCTGTCTGCTGCTCTTTCTACTTGTGCTCTCTCTGTGTTAAACAAATAAATAAAAATCTTAAAAAAAAAAAAAAAAAGAATCTATAGATGACTTTTTGTGGGACTATTCTGGACTGGAATCTGGCACTACAACTTACTAGCTTTGTTGAGTTTGGGCCAGTTATTTCCCAGCCTAAATTTCTTATAAAATAGGTAACTTCTCTAGTACCGATATTTTCCTTGAGCATGACACAAAGAGGCAGAATGTTTAACTGACCTAGGCACCTAACACAGCAGGCATTTAACAATCACTTCACTTTCTTCAGGGCCTACGCAAAGGGGCAGAGGCCTGTTTTAGGGGGGATCCAGGCTTTATTATTATTATTATTATTTTAAGATTTTATTTATTTATTTGACGGAGAGAGAGAAGAGCAGGGGGAGAACTCTTTATCTTGCCATCCTGCTTTATGCTTAGACGGTATTTACAATAAAGGGGAGAAACAGGAAGTGGCTTTTAGGACATTGACTCTGGGAGGTTCTCCAATGTCTTTTAGCCTCAAAGACCAACTCTTGAAAAGTTAACCCCACAAAAATTAAGTAGTTAGCACTTTTTATCTGGGAGAAGTTAATAAAATGGCGTTTGCTGGTCTCACAAAGCCCTTGCGAATTGTCAGCTCGGTACTAACTGTATGAGCGCGTCGCCAGATTTCGTCGTGCACGCACCCACAGGGCTTACACCCACATTCAGAGGCATCCGCCTGCCTGCCCGCCCAACCCCGGGAAGGGTGAGACTTAAGAGGTACTTTTAAGAACGGGTAAGTGAAAGCTCAAACGAGCCCTGGTGGCGAGGTAAAACTGCGCACCAACTGTCTTGGCTCTGACACTTGTTGAGCAGCAGAGCTCCACTGAAGCATGCCACCTAATCACTGTAAAGACGTCCCCTGAAGAGGGCCAAAATGGCGACGGACTCCTCTTGGCACAGCCCTGCTCCCTCCCCCCAGGACCGAGGCTCTAGTAGCTCCCATTGGCCAAGTTGGAGGCGGTGCCTGGCTTCCTTCGCCACCTCATTGGACTGAGTGACTGAGGGAGACGCCAATTCTCCTCTGCCCACTCCAAAATCCCGCCCTCAGAGTCCATTCAGCGTTTAATTGGCTTTTCATTCACGTCAATTTGCGTTCTATCGTGTCTTTTTTCAGTGTTAATCCAATCATAACTTTCTTGGCTGCCCGCCTGATTTCTGATTGGTTTTGATCAGCTTCATCCTATCCCATTTCTGCCTACTTCTTACCGCCTCCCACCGGGGACTTTGCCCAGGCATGTCCAGGGTTCTGGTTGGTCGTTGTTCTGTCATTCCAATCAAAGTTCTTCCTATCCCTACCGTTCAGGGAGCCCGCCTGGCAGTTAACTGGTTTCTTTCCAAGCCTATCATCACTAGTTCCCGCCCATCGTCACTTCCTGCGTCTTTCATTGGCTTTTAAAACTGAGAGGGCGGCCTCCTTGGGCGGACACCAGGCACGCAACTTTGTCTTACACGCCTTAGAAAGCAAGCGAGTCTTGTCATTGGACAACCTACCCGTCTTTCTTCTGCAAGTCCCTCCTTTCTCCCTCCCTCATTGGGCGGGGCAGCAGCTAAGGGGCGGAGCCTAGGCCGGGCTTGTGGCGCGCTGCTCCCTCCTCCTTACCCCCCCCCCCCCTGTCCGGTCCGGGTTCGCTTGCCTCGTCAGCGTCCGCGTTTTTCCCGGCCCCCCCCAACCCCCCCGGACAGGACCCCCTTGAGCTCGTCCCTCAGCTGCCACCATGAGCGGTAAGGATGAGTCCACTCCAAGCTTAGGGGTGGGAGGGGAATGAGGGGGCGCGCGCGAGGGCCGACCGGGCGGTCCCCGCCGTGAGGGGGGGCGGGCGGGAGGCGGCGGCGGCGGCCTTGGTCCCGCCCGGGGCGGAGGGAAGGGAGGGAGAAGGGGCAGTGGCGGGGCCTGCGAGAAAGAGGGGGATGGGCCGCCCGCCCCGGGGGAGGGGGCAGCGTGGCCTCGCCCGCCCCCTGCCCGCCCCGGCCACGGGGGACGGGCCTTACCCCCCACTATTCGGCCGCCCGCCTGAGGCTCCTCCCGCCGGGGGCTGGAGCCGCGGGGGCGGCCCGAGCAGTGCAGGCCCCGCCCGGGCCAACCGCCTCCCTGGTCCCCCCTCTGGGGGCGCCCCCCGCCCCAAGGCCCCCCCCTCCCCCCGTAGGTTTCCCCTCCCCCCCACCGTCCCGCCCTTTCCACGCCCCTCACCCCGAAACCGCCCTTTCCTTCTAGGGCCCGCCCTCTGTCCGCCCCGAAACCTCCAGATTCCTAAGCCCTGGACCCCTTTAGCCCCTTAGCAGTATTCCCAAATGTTTCCCCACTCACACTTTTTATTTGTTCTTTTCCCTTTTCCCCTCTTCTCCTCTTGGTCCTTTTTACACTTGAATTTTTCTCTTTCTCCATATCCTTTGACCCTAATTTTAGCAAGCTTTCCATCCACCCACATGTTGTTTTTTGCCTTACCTATCCTCCTTTTTTTCACCAGGATAATTTTTTGTATCTTGAAATTCTTTGAACATGTCCACCGCCCCTCACATTTCCTATGTGAAAAGTACATTTTTAATGTTTTCTGGGTTTAATTTTGTGCAAGGGAGAATTGAGGCCCAGTTTTAGCGCTACTGTGTTCTGGATGTCCTACAACTGCCCTTTCTCCACTCCACTTTTTTTTTTTTTTTACACTAGTGCCTTTCATCTTACTGTTAATTATTTCTTTTTCATCATAGTGTCCTTTACTCCTCCTCACCTTACCCTTTTCCTTCCCCCAGCTTTAAGTTGTTTATCTTTTAATTCTTTTTAGACCAAGATCACTCCATGGATGAAATGACAGCTGTGGTGAAGATTGAAAAAGGAGTTGGTGGCAATAATGGGGGCAGTGGTAATGGTGGTGGTGCCTTTTCTCAGGCTCGAAGCAGCAGCACAGGCAGTAGCAGCAGTGGAGGAGGAGGAGGGCAGGTAAGTGATGATCAGGACAGAGTGGGGGAGAAGTTAAGAGAATGTGGATATTCTTAGATGATTGTCTTTTCACAGAAACATTTTTAGGAAGGGGCTAAACCCTTTTTTAGCTAGGGAAGTTAGCATAGTGAGACAAATGATTGGCAGATCCCCGAGATGAGGATTTCAGCAGTATAGATAGGTCAGCTATTTCTTTCTTTCTGTGTTCCTTCCTTCCTTCTTTCCTTTCCTTTCCTTTCCTTTCTTAGCTTTCTTTCCTTCCTTTCTTTCCCTCTTTGTCTGCATTGTTTTGCTGTTTACTTGTTTTATACTGCCCCCTGGGCTGGCAGCTGGGTGTCACTAAACTAACTCCTATCCTCTCCCTTATTTTCTGGCCAGGAATCCCAGCCATCCCCTCTGGCTCTGCTGGCAGCAACTTGCAGCAGAATTGAGTCACCCAATGAAAACAGCAACAACTCCCAGGGCCCAAGCCAGTCAGGGGGCACAGGTGAGCTTGACCTCACAGCCACACAGCTCTCACAGGGTGCCAATGGCTGGCAGATCATCTCTTCCTCCTCTGGGGCTACCCCTACCTCAAAGGAACAGAGTGGCAGCAGTACCAATGGCAGCAATGGCGGTGAGTCTTCCAAGAATCGCACGGTCTCTGGTGGGCAGTATGTTGTGGCTGCCACCTCCAATTTACAGAACCAGCAAGTCCTGACAGGATTACCTGGAGTGATGCCTAATATTCAGTATCAAGTAATCCCACAGTTCCAGACCGTTGATGGGCAGCAGCTGCAGTTCGCAGCCACTGGGGCCCAAGTGCAGCAGGATGGTTCCGGTCAGATACAGATCATACCAGGTGCAAACCAACAGATCATCACAAATCGAGGAAGTGGAGGCAACATCATTGCTGCTATGCCAAACCTACTCCAGCAGGCTGTCCCCCTCCAGGGCCTGGCTAATAATGTACTCTCAGGACAGACTCAGTATGTGACCAACGTACCAGTGGCCCTGAATGGGAATATCACCCTGCTACCTGTCAACAGCGTTTCTGCAGCTACCTTGACTCCTAGCTCTCAGGCAGTCACTATCAGCAGCTCTGGGTCCCAGGAGAGTGGCTCACAGCCCTCCACCTCAGGGACTGCCATCAGTTCTGCCAGTTTGGTATCATCACAAGCCAGTTCCAGCTCCTTTTTCACCAATGCCAATAGCTACTCAACAACTACAACCACCAGCAACATGGGAATTATGAACTTTACCACCAGCGGATCAGCAGGGACCAACTCTCAAGGGCAGACACCCCAGAGGGTCAGTGGGCTACAGGGGTCTGATGCTCTAAACATCCAGCAGAACCAGACATCTGGAGGCTCTCTGCAAGCAAGTCAGCAAAAAGAGGGAGAGCAAAACCAGCAGACGCAGCAGCAGCAACAAATTCTTATCCAGCCTCAGCTAGTTCAAGGGGGACAGGCTCTCCAGGCCCTTCAAGCGGCACCATTGTCAGGGCAGACCTTTACAACCCAAGCTATCTCCCAGGAAACCCTCCAGAATCTCCAGCTTCAGGCTGTTCCAAACTCTGGCCCCATCATCATCCGGACACCAACAGTGGGGCCCAATGGACAGGTCAGTTGGCAGACTCTTCAGCTGCAGAATCTCCAAGTTCAGAACCCACAGGCCCAGACAATCACCTTGGCCCCAATGCAGGGTGTTTCCTTGGGGCAGACCAGCAGCAGCAATACCACCCTTACACCCATTGCCTCAGCTGCCTCCATCCCTACCGGCACAGTCACTGTGAATGCTGCTCAGCTCTCCTCCATGCCTGGCCTCCAGACCATTAACCTCAGTGCGTTGGGTGCTTCAGGAATCCAGGTGCACCAGCTTCCAAGCCTGCCCTTGGCTATAGCAAACGCCCCAGGTAAGGCTTCCAATCTTTTACATTAATTTCCAGAGCTAACTAGCATCTTAACTGAAACTGTTGAGTCTAAGGAAGGAAATAGAGATTTTTGTGGGTAACAGTTTCTAGAGGGCAAGTCGATTAGAGAAATAGCAATGATTCTATTTAAGTCATTTGGAACCGACTTAACGGAAACTTTTTTTTCAGTTAATCTTAGGAGAAAGGAGCATTTCTGGGCAGTGTCCCTGGGGTCACTGTACTTCCAGCGCTTTTGGTGCTACAGAACAAGGGTCAGCAAATTTTTTCTATAAAGGGCCAGATAGTAAATATTTTAGGTCTTGTGGGCCACGTAGTATTCTTTTTTGTTTGTCTTTTTACAACCCTTTAAAAATGTAAACCATTCTTACCTCGAGAACTTTATTTGGGCTGCAGGCCCACCGCTTCATAGGATGAGAATTGATTATAAACTTGACCTATTTGTAGGACAGTTATTAAATAATCAGGTATTTCTTATGAACTGTAACTTTTTTTTTTAAGATTTTTAATTTATTTATTTGACAGAGAGAGGCACAGAGAGAGGGGGAACACAAGCAGGGGGAGTGGGAGAGGGAGAAGCAGGCTTCCCACCGAGAGGGGAGCCCGATATGGGTCTCGATCCCAGGACCCTGAGATCACGACCTGAGCCGAAGGCAGACGCTTAATGACTGAGCCACCCAGGCGCCCCGAACTGTAACTCTTAAGTGAGGGAAAGGTGATATAGCGGGTTCCAGAAGGATTTTCAACAAAAAAAGTCACATAGTTAATCTCTAGTTAGCTAGAATATCCTACTCTCTGAGCAAGCTGGTTAGTTAAGGTTTAATTTTTTAAACTTCTAGTTATTGGGGCGTCTGGGTGGCTCAGTCGTTAAGGGTTTGCCTTCGGCTCAGGTCATGATCCCAGGGTTCTGGGATCGAGCCCCGCATCGGGCTCCCTGCTCAGCGAGAAGCCTGCTTCTCCCTCTCCCACTCCCCCTGCTTGTGTTCCCTTTCTCGCTGTGTCTGTCAGATAAATAAATAAAATCTTAAAAAAAAACAAACAAACAAACTTCTAGTTATCTTAAAAGTAGAATCTGTCTGCGTCCCCTTACACTAATGTATATTTTCAGTAAGCTTCCTACGTGATTCTGGTACTTCCTAGCTAGGAGAACCACTTCCTAGACTGCTTTTATTTTTTATTTATTTATTTATTTATTTATTTATTTAAAGATTTTATTTATTTATTTGAGACAAAGAGAATGAGAGACAGAGAACATGAGAGGGAGGAAGGTCAGAAGGAGAAGCAGACTCCCCACCGAGCAGGGAGCCCGATGCGGGACTCGATCCCGGGACTCCAGGATCATGACCTGAGCCGAAGGCAGTCGCCTAACCAACTGAGCCACCCAGGCGCCCTAGACTGCTTTTAAAGTAGCGTATGGTTAAGGGAGGGGAGAGAAAGGGAGAGTAAGGCCTGAAATGGAGTGGGGAGGTGGAGTTGAGAGGAATTAGGAATAAGGAGAGCATTGAAGGGAAAGAGTCCTCAGGGAAGAGGTATGTATTGGAATGTATGTTGAATCAGTTGACCACAATATTCAACTATTCATTTTAAATAGTGTTTCACTGTTGGTTAATTTGAGATATGTCCATTTAAAAAAGCGGACGTCTATTTAGAATTTATTTTAAATTCTGTGGTGATGGAGCTAATCTTTAATAAAGAGCACAAGATTTTTTTCAAGATTTATTTATTTGAGGGGGGAGGGGCAGAGGGCGAGGGAAACCCAAGCCAACTCCGAGCTTAGTGTGGAGTCTGACGCTGGGCTCAGTCTCGTGACCCTGAGATCAGACCTGAGCCAAAATCAAGAATTGGACTTTTTTTTTTTTTTTTAAGATTTTATTTATTTTTGACAGAGAGAGAGAGTGTACAAGCAGGGGAAGCAGCAGCAGAGGGAGAGGGAGAAACAGGCTTCCTGCTGAGCAGGGAGCCCGATGTGGGGCTTGATCCCAGGTCCCTGGGATCATGACCTGAGCTGAAGGCAGACGCTTAACCATCTGAGCCACCCAGGCGCCCCAAGAATTGGACACTTTAACCCACTGCGCCACCCAGGATACTATAGATTTTTACATTATTGCATGATATATAAAAATTATGATGAGAAATAGTTTAATATCACCAAACTTAGTTTTATTGGAATATATGTGGGTTTATGAATTGTTTATTTTTATTGTAGAGTTCTCTTTTCATTTAGATTGGTTCTTATATAAAAGAGGATAACGGGCGCTTGGGTGGCTCAGTTGTTAAGCATCTGCCTTCGGTTCGGGTCATGGTCCCAGGGTCCTGGGATTGAGCCCTGCATCAAGCCCCGCATCAGGCTTCCTACTCCGCGGGAAGCCTGCTTCTCCCTCTCCCACCCCCCTCTGCTTGTGTTCCCTCTCTTGCTGTGTCTCTCTCTGTCAAATAAATAAAATCTTAAAAAAAAAAAAAGATAAATAGACAACCATATTTCCTGCCTCCTGCAGTTTTGGAAAATGGTGGGCGGGAGGTCTGCTCAGGTTCCTAACTTTCTTACATTTTTTTCTTTTTTTAAAGATTTTATTTATTCATTTGACAGAGACAGTGAGAGAGGGAAGACAAGCAGGGGGAGGGGGAGAGGGGGAAGCAGGCTTCTCGGAGAGCGGGGAGCCCGATGTGGGGCTCGATCCCAGGACCCTGGGATCATGACCTGAGCCAAAGGCAGATGCTTAACGACTGAGCCACCCAGGCACCCCACATTTTTTTTTTTTTTTTTGGTTAAGATTTTATTTATTAGAGAAAGAGAGAGCTTAGAGAGAGAGAGAAAGAGAGATCATGAGCAGGGATGGGGAGCAGAGGGAGAAGGAGATTCCCCACCGAGCAGGGAGCCTGATGCGGGACTCCATCGTAGCACCCTGGGATCATGACCTGAGCTGAAGGCAGATGCTTAACCGACTGAGCCACCCAGGTGCCCACTTTCTTACATTTTTGAGGTGTGTTTAAAATGACTACATTTTGAGCCTTAACAAGTTAACAGTTTTCTTAATGATTGGGAGATCTTAGAATAGAAAGAGCTGGAAGGGACCTAAGAAGTCATCTAGTACAACTGCCTTATTTTCTAGATGAGGACATTGAGTTACAGAGAAGCAGTTAAGTAAGTGGTGAGACTACATACAAGTCAGCTAGGGCTTGTAATTAGTTCTTATGTAAGGCGTTACCTGTTAGTTTTAACTTAGGATGTGAGAAATCCTTTAGATTGTTAAAAATGTTTTAGAAAAGATATCTGCTTCTTTGAAGTTTAATGCTCTAGATGTGGCAAGTGTTTCATAGGCTAAAATTTATGGCTGGCCGTAGAAGTGGGAAAAGTTAAAACTAAACAGCAGCCTGGAAAATTAGACACTTGCTACATTAGCATGTTTGTTTTCTCTTTGCTCTTAGGTTGTATCCAGCAGTTTGCTCTTCCTCAAAGGAAAGCAAAGCTGTGGGATTGTTCCATTTAGTAATAATTTGGATCCTTGCAAATTTCTAAAAAGGTTTGGAACTTAGGCTTTAGAGAACAGTTATTAGGCACTCTCATTGCTAAATCATGCTCTGGGGAAGTCTGCCATTTAATATGTCATAGGATAGGGCTACCTAGCTATTATGGATGGTCTCAGAGCTCAAACAAATGCATGCCTTTCTGTGAAGTAGCAGCAGCTTGACATTCACTAATGAGAGAATGAGTTTCTGAAAGGCCATTTTGTGAGTTGAGATTGGTTGCCTCATTAATAGTGGTTTCCGAAGAGAAAAGTTTCCTCCTTTCTGGTTGGTCGTACTTGTGCAACATTTTTCTCCCTTCAATTGGTCAACTTTATCCTTAATGAAAGATAATAAAATCATTTCCTAGAAGCTTTAGTGCTGTTCATCTGTTGCCTGGCTGCTAAAAAATGTCTCATTTTACCCTCTTTTCTGGTATATAGTAATTTTACTGGAAAAACTCAATCTCTTGGCAGTATAATGTTGTAGAAAGAGCCTTGGATGTGAAATCATCTGTAGATAAGTGGATAGATACGTAGCACTCTACAAAGTGAGACATTATTACATGGTTGTGGAAGACTGCAACTTCCATGGTGTTCACTTAGTCTGTTTATATTTATTATTTTTAAAAACCATCTTTTAGAAATTGTTTAAGCTCTCCTGTTGACTTTCAGGGTTTATTTCTGTTTGCTGAATACACAGGCAAAGGCACAAACTTAGAACCAAAGTAAGCCAGCCATCTTAGTATCCTGTGTTTTTTATGGCTCAGCCCCTGGTGGGTGGTAGTGAGGAAGGGACCACCCAGTAAACTGAGTTTAGTTTCCAGACAGTGAAATGATCTATGGGTTCTGAGGGTTTTTTTTTTTTTAATCAGCAGCTTTTTTTGTTCTTAAATCAACACTGTTTCCCAGTTATCAGCACTCTTTCCTCTCATTTTGTAGTTACACTCTCACAGATCTTGTTTTTTTCCAGTTTAAAGCTTCAGGTTTTTTCTCAGACACTGCTGTGTCCTGAAAACTCTTCCACCAGGTTGGGGGGGGGGGGGGGCAGCTTTGAAAGACAGTTTGTATGACTTCGTGGGAGTTCTGCCTAATAAAGAGTTCAGGGCTAGTCTTTGGCAAGAGAATAGAGCATATTTCCTTGATGGCTATAATTCACTCAAGAAGCAAATTTCAGGCACTAAAAATAAAAAATTCACATCTGCTTGGTTTTATCGAGGTCAGGAAAATGTCTTCTCTTAGAAGTTAAGTTGAATGTGATACCAGAGTTAGTTTGCCAACGGTGTCGCTAAACTTGGGGTCAGATTGCTGAGACCTAATTTATTAAAAAGTTGTATTTTAGACTAGGGTATTTGAATACTAGTGACAAGTAGGTTTAGATGATTTAAATGTGTTCAGAATTATTCTTTTGCAAAAGATCATTTGAGAGAATTTTTTCTTTTAAAATAATATGCTTTATCAAATACAATGTCAAATGTTTCTGCATCATTTGCCTTTTTAATCTAATATTTGTTTCTGAAGGTGATATTAGTGCTTTTAACTGATTTCAATTTTAGTAGAAAAAGTCTCCTTTAAAACCAAGGTGGATTCATTGATTTGAAATGACTGAGAGGACAGTCCTCGGACCTTTTCAGTTGCTCCTATTTATTCATTCCAGTGGCTTTCTGTAAATGACGTCATTGTTAAATCACATTGCATTGTGTACTGTGGCCATTTTAGTTCTTAATTAAATAACGAGCACAAGGGTGCCTGGTGTTTCAGAAAAGTTTAGTATCTGTTTTGTTCTTTTATCTTCCTTTTCTTTTAACTGTTCCACTTTGTAAGGTAGCATATAAATGTTGCCACTGGTAATTTAGTTCTGCTCATTCCTTGCTTCTAATTGTTTTTTTTTTTTCCCTCCTTGGAAATGTTTTGGGATGTAAGATGAACATCTGTAGAAAAGCTTTATTACATAATGCTTTGTAAGTTACTTACTGGATGTCTGTAAACGTTAATAGATAATATTAGTTGAAATTTTCTACTTTGCTATTTGTTTTTTATATTTCTTACGGGTGTGTCACAATAGTGCTATCCCTTCTTCTAACATTTAACATTATTATTTAGGTATTTAGGTAACATTATTATTTAGGTAACATTATTATTTAGGTGTGCTGAAGTGTTGTTTTAAGGTGTATATGCCCACATTATGACTATATTGTTGATACTATGCTAGGTTTTAATAATTGTTTTCTCTTAGAAGACCCTGAAAAAGTGTCCATAGAAACTTTTTTTTTTTTTCTTCAGAGTTGGTTGCAAATCTGGTTTGTAATTTGAATTTGCACTTTTGCTCCAGTGTTTTTTAAACTGAGTGGCTTATGGAAAGTGGGCAGTATTACTTGTTTGACAAGTTTGGATGTGTCAATCTAATTTACTATGAATCTTTCTAACTCTGTATCTATGTACAAAGTAAATAATAACTTAATTTTGAAGGAGTTAAGATATCTATGTCAAGACAAAGACTTTATTGTTAAGAGATGAGAGAACTAAGTTAAAAATTTATACATCTCTGAAAACTTTTTAAAAATTATTATTATTTTTTAAAGATTTTATTTATTTGACGGAGAGAGACACAGGGAGGGAACACAAGCAGGGGGAGTGGGAGAGGGATAAGCAGGCTTCCCGCTGAGCAAGGAGCCCTGATGTGGGGCTCGATCCCAGAACCCTGGGATCATGACCTGAGCTGAAGGCAGATGCTTAACGACTGAGCCACCCAGGCGCCCCTAAAAAAATTATTTTTATAGGAAAGCAAATATTTGCTGCAAATAATCTAAAAAAGCTTAAATGGGGGCGCCTGGGTGGTTCAGTCGTTGGGCATCTGCCTTCGGCTTGGGTCGTGATCCCAGGATCCTGGGATCGAGCCCCGCATCAGGCTCCCTGCTCAGTGGGAAGCCTGCTTCTCCCTCTCCCACTCCCCCTGCTTGTTTTCCCTCTCTCTGTGTCTCTCTCTGTCAAATAAATAAAATCTTAAAAAAAAAAAAAAAGCTTAAATGCTATTGAGATGGATCTTTTCAAATTATTCAGTATGTTCCTTGTTGAATTGACCCTTTTTGATGATTTAAGTTACAACTCTTTGCAAACATAATACAATTAAGTAAGACTATCAATGGTAATAGCAACTAAACGGAAGGTTGCTGGAGCTGGAAACCCTCATCCTCTCCAATATCCCCATTTTGACAGAACCTAAGGACTAGAAACAGTCAATGACTTGCCAGAGGTCACTGACCAAATTTATAGAGTAACAGATCTTTTGGCTTTAGATCAATATCCTTTTCCACTACACTACACTATTTTCTTACATGACCTTTTTTATTTTTTTAAGATTTTTAAAATTTATTTATTTGATAGAGAGAGACAGCGAGAGAGGGAACACAAGCAGGGGGACTGGGAGAGGGAGAAGCAGGCTTCCCGCTGAGCAGAGAGTCCGAGGCGGGGCTCCATCCCAGGACCCTGGGATCATGACCTGAGTCAAAGGTAGACGCTCAACGACTCAGTCACCCAGGCGCCCCTCTTAAGTGACTTTTTAAAAAAATATATTTATTTTTAAGTAATCTCTACACCCAGCATGGGGTTTGAACTCATAACCCTGAGGCCAAGAATCACGTTCTCTACTGACTGAGCCAGCCTCGCACCCCTGTTTTCTTTTTTTTCGCATTTTATAAGACTTCTCCCAAGTAGAAAAATGGATTTGTTTTTTTACCCAGGTTCAGTTTTTTTTGAAGTGTTACTAACATTTGTAGCCTAAGACAAGATAAAAGGAAAAAAGCATGGTTAATCAACTTCTTTATAAACTTTGTTATGAATCATAATTTGTTGTAATCAGATTAGTTAATTTGAATTTAATTTAATCTGTAATTAAATATAAATAATGCGATCAAAACATTAAGAAGGGAGGGGCAAGATGGCAAAAGAGAAATCAAAGACTTATAAGTCACTTTGAAAATGTGAAGGTCGGGGCACCTGGGTAGCTCAGTGGTTAAGCGTCTGCCTTCGGCTCAGGTCATGAGCCCAGGGTCCTGGCCCCACATAAAGCTCCCTGCTCAGCGGGAAGCCTGCTTGTGTTCCCTCTCTCACTGTCTCTCTCTGTCAAATAAATAAATAAAATCTTAAAAAAAGAAAAGAAAAGAAAATGTGAAGGTCAGCTGTGTCATATTGAAGTGTATGTGTAGAAGGGTATTACCCTTTCCCCTCCCCCTTTTTTTTTTTTTTTTTTTTTACAGTTAAGATGATGTGATGTGTTTTCCCTGACTGTACCTTTCGTACTTTTTTTTCCTGATATGCTTCAGACTTTTCATAACAAATTTTTATTTATTGTTCCTCATCTATTGTTTTGTTATCAGGAAATTCCCTTTCAGTGCCTGCCTTCTCTACCCACGACATTTATTTATTTATTTATTTATTTATTTATTTATTTATTTGAGATAGAGTGAGAGAGAGAGAGCACATGGGGGAGCAGAGGGAGAGGGAGAAGCAGACTCTACGCAGGGAGCCTGACGTGGGGCTTGATCCCAGGACCCCGGGACGCAGACGCTTAACCGGCTGAACCACCCAGGCATCCCTACCCACCACATTTCTGATTGGAAAAAAATATATTATCCTGACATACTTGTTGGGGATACAGTTTAACAACCCTTTGAGAGACTATATAGGGCCCAGTTTTGTCCAGGCCCAACACAGACAATGCATAATATATTTTTTTATATATATAATATTTCTTATGGTCACTGGTGGTATCTGAAAGTACTATGCTTAGAATTCTTTGGCAGTTTCTTGCACTCATGAAAAACTGTAATTTTATGCAGACTGTCTTAAAGAAGGTAAAAAGCTCATAATTCTGAAAACTGTATTTGGAAATTTTCCATATTATCAAGAACTTCTTTGTTTGGTTTGGTGTTCTCTTAACAGAATATCTTGTTGGCATTATCATGTTTTGAATGGCCTCCTTGTTAAGCCTTAAATGCTATTAAGAAATCCAGTAATACTCATGGTTCAGTTAACTCACATAGGCATTTACTGAACACCAGTATACTTAGTAATACAATTGCCCCCAGCAGGCTTAAGAGTTCGATACAAAAGTGTAACAGTGGGGGGAAAAAGTGTAATAATGACAATGGGTTCCAATTTTTGATGCCTTATTCATAGGCAAATTTAGCAAAATTTATTGAGCATTTATTATGTGTCAAATGTGCCAGGCTCTCAGAATTCTCTGAAACAGATAATGGTCCTTGCCTTCATGGAGCTCCAGTTGCTGTTGTGTTGTAGTTATATACACATAGTGCACTTCAGAGGGGAACAAGTTTTCACACTAATTTTCACACTGAGCTAATACTGAGAGTTGCAGAAAATATAAGAAATAATAGGGCCACACTATTTTGGATTTTAGTTTTCTCTTGTGGTATACATTATCAGGTTATTTATTTTTAATTAATATGTCATGTCCTTTAATATTTTATTAACTATTTGTACTTTTACTTATAATTTTGACTCAAGTTTTATTTTTTATTTTTTATTTTTTTTAAAAATTTTATTTATTTGAGAGAGAGAATGAGACAGAGAGAGAGAGCACGAGATGGGGGAGGGTCAGAGGGAGAAGCAGGCTCCCCGCCAAGCAGGGAGCCCGATGTGGGACTCGATCCTGGGACTCCAGGATCATGACCTGAGCCGAAGGCAGTCGCTTAACCAACTGAGCCACCCAGGCACCCGACTCAAGTTTTAAAAGCAGATGTGTGGAAAAGGGGGAAGAGAATTGCATAATATTTTCATTTATTTAATGGTAATTGTATTTTTGTTCATTATTAAATCCCTAGCATTTAAATATTTTTAGGGAAAAATTACTTGAAACTAAAGAATATGCAAAATGGTATAGTTTTTATTTTTTATTTATTTATTTAATTTTTTTAAAAGATTTTATTTATTGGGGCGCCTGGGTGGCTCAGTTGTTAAGCTTCTGCCTTCGGCTCAGGTCATGATCCCAGGGTCCTGGGATCGAGCCCCACATCGGGCTCCCTGCTCGGCGGGAAGCCTGCTTCTCCCTCTCCCACTCCCCCTGCTTGTGTTCCCTCTCT